>NW_026704942.1:0-50001 GCF_029867415.1 Vicia villosa
CGTCACTGATTAGTCACTAGGCCATGTTTCTCTACTGTTTGTATTTCCTCAGTTGTATTGTTTGCTTTTAAACTTTGTTTATTCCTGAATGTTAGTTTTAATGAAATGAGCATCGTATGTTTGAATTCATTTTCATCTACTATGTCTATGTTTATGCTTCTTTTACAAAAAAAAAAATAAATAAAAAAAAAATAAAGAAGAACAATAATAATAATAATAATAAAAAAATTAGTTTGCTTTCTCTATCAAACTTGTGTTTTATGCAAAGATTGGAGGGAGGATGATGACAACGAAATACCCAGGTTGTTGAACTGTATGCTTTCAAATAAAACTTTGTTGACGATGTACAGGCATTGTTTCACTTCCCAAACACTGGAGAAATAAGGAAGTTAATCCCTCGTCAACCCCTTTGAGCCTAGAAGTTGGTGTTTCTTTCTGTACGAAATAACCCATATTTTAACCCGGGGCAGGGTAGTTCCCAGTTAATTTGTTTGTGCATTCTATTTTAAGAGAATCATTCAATGCACCTTTTAACAAGTGTTTTAATCACAAGCTTTCCCCCGCTTACATCAAAGAAATACTGGAGATGCCAATCAAAAGCTGATAATGGTTCATTATAATCATTAAGCAAAGTAGTCACTATCTTTCAGGAAAAAGTATCGAAAAATAAAATCGACGAAAAGCCTGCTAAGTAAAAATCAAAAAATGACTTAGGCAAAAACTAAGGCATCCCGCTGACTGTAAGTTCAAAATCAACAGTTCAGGCAAAAGTTAGGGATATCAAAAGAAAAAAAAAGGAGAGATAAGTCAATAAAATCTTGAACCACAAAATGTTGTGACTATCAAAAGGAAGAAGTGACTGGCATCTCCAAGTTTTCTTGGCTTGTGAACTATCATCATTACAACAGGTAAAATTCCAAAAGTCTCTTGGTACCTGAATGCATATTTTGAATTAACTGGATTTAGGAATGAAGATCATCACGGAGATGGGGTGGGTTACAAAAATTTTGAGCCTTATACCTTTTATTTTTTTTAAACCGTGAACCTGACCACGTTACAACCTTCAAAAGCCCTAATTGAAGCAAGGTTTACTTTGAAAGCATACTACAACAAGGTTGCGTAAGCTGACTCCCAAGAGATTTACCAATCATTTATGTTGATACCATATCTTTGCTTTATCTTTCACGTTGATTGTCTTAACCGTTATGTTTTAACCAGTGATTCCATTTTCTTTACAAAGTGATTTTGATTTCAAAAATATGTTTTGAGCATTGCATTAAAATTACCATTCTTGAATGAACACTTTATTTGAAAGTAAGTACTTATCTTTCGGGAAGTTCAAACAGTCGAGAAACTTGATCAGTGATCCTATCAGGGGCACGTTCCTTCAAGATCCTGTTGTTCAGATGTTTAATCAAGATTTGTTGATCAGAATATCCTCTTCAAGATGTATACTATGGCAAGTCTTCCCAACATTCATTTCAAGAGTTGAATCCGTGATCAGTTCATCCCCAACATAGTTCAACTGAAGCCATGATCAGTTAACTTGCAACAATTATTCAATCAGGGGCAATCTTCTTCAGCAATACTCAAGCCTAGTTTATCAGTTATTCTCAAAGGATCATTTGTTTGATACAGTTATCAGTGTGACAAGAAGTTTGTTCATGCATCTTCTTTCCAAGCGGATTTTTTTTAGAGTTCCTGTGTTGAGGAATCAAAGCTCCAATCTTGCCTCACAAAAGAGTCAATCCCAGTCGTCATGAATAACTACATTGCATTGAGCATTCATCATGCATAGAAGACTTTAACATCATGCATAAAAACAAAATCATGCTCATTTACATTCTTCTAAGGTCCTGTTGTTGTCAACATCTTACCTTGAGATCAAAGTCCAACTTACTTGGCACCTACCCAAACAAATTTATCCTTTTGATTCGTTTTGTCTGTATCTATCTGATATTCTTCATGATATGTCGTGTTTGTTCTGACAATTTTTCAGAACTTTGTCACCTTTTATTCAAAGCTTCTATGGATGTCCCAATTCCCAATAAAGTGTTATTACCTCATTCAATGTCACTCTTGAATGTCTCTGAGTTCAATCATGTTTTATCTTGATTGTCGTTTGATGCTGCTGCATTCATGGTTTATCTTAAAACGCTTTTGATATTTTCTTCTTAAAGTTCAAATCATGTTTTACCATGATTGACCTTGGTATTCTCTAATCATGTTTTACCTTGATTGTCATTTGGTATTTTTCAATCATGTTTTACCTTGATTGTCATTTGATGTTATCCAATCATGTTTTACCTTGATTATCCTTAATGACATCCAATCATGTTTTACCTTGATGGACCTGTGATCATGTTTTACCTTGATTGTCCGTTGATGATTACCCAATCATGTTTTACCTTGATTGTCATTCGATGTTGCCCAATCATGTTTTACCTTGATTGTCATTTGATGTTGTCCAATCATGTTTTACCTTGATATTCATTTTATGTAGCCACATTCATGTATGCCTCAGATATTCTCTTCTCAAAGTTCAATCATGTTTTATCTTGAAAGCTTTTGTCAGCTGTTTCTTTCTTGTGTGAAGTCTGATTATATTTCTAGATGACGTATACCTTTTCCCCAACGGAGTCTGTTTACTTCTCCCCAGCGGTGTCCTGTTTCCATCTCGTGGAAATCATATGCATTCATAATCATAAGCATTACATTGCATCTCAGGTTCAAAAATTGTGTTTTTATATATATTTAAGTCTCTTCAATCACGTCGAAACGAAGATTTACAATCTTCACATCTCCGGATAGAAGAAACTTAAATAGGGGCATCTGTTGCACCCCAATTTTTGACCTCTGAGATCCCATCATTTTCTAAGTGTTATGATCATTATTGTTATACCCCAAAATTCGCCCTCGTTCTTTTTTCAAAAAAAGAAGTCAACAGACTTCTGTCTAAAAATTTGGATTTTTATACAATCTTGGATTTTTATTTCATAAATATCCTGATTTTATAAATACTCAATTTTTAGAATTTTTTATACAGTATTTTGGTTCGCTGTTAAATTTGTTCTTACATAAACGCCAAATACTGTTTATCACTTCATACACTGTTTATTTGAGATTTATTTTCAGATAAATAATGCTGACACAGTTGGTGCAGAAATTAAAATTTGCAGGCGCGGAGTCCGGGTTTCAGATTATACTGGTAACAATTAAATTATTATTGGTTTTATTTCCCACTAATTTTTATTTTTATACTATATTATTTTTTCAAAATCTCTTTCTTTCTTTTCAAATATCTTCCTTTCTTTCCAAATCTCTTTCTTTCAAATCAAATCCTAGCTTTATTCTATACCCCTTTTCTTTTCAAAACCTACCATACTTTTTTTTCAAATCCTACTACTATTCCAACGGTACCACTCCATTTCCAACGTCTCTATCTCTCTCTTTTCACTCTATAAATACTCCTCATTTTTTCCATAAATTCTCACATCAAATTTCACTCATCTCCCAAATTTCTCAAACTTCTATCTCATAATTATTTTCTCTTCTTCCTCGGCAAAAATGGCAAAGTGGATGGATACACTTTTTCTTATAGTCATCACTATTTTTACGGTGATCATGTCCTTCTTCTGTCTGCATAGTCCTGAAAAATGCGGACCTGCGATGGTTACACTTCCGATCATCTATTTTCTGTTGTTCATAGCATGGATTATTAATCGTCATTTTTAAAGTTTGTTGTATTTGTCGCTTTCAAATAGTGTACCGTTTATTTTATTTGTCGTACTGTTCATTATATTATGTAATATTTGTACTGTTAGTATTAAATGTTGTACTATCTGTTGTACGGTAGTTTAATTATCAAGATAATATTATGTGTGTTAAATATTTATTTTTCTGTGCATTAAATATTTTTTTTTCAAGGTTATTATCGGTATTTTCGTTCGCGTACAGTATATTTTATTTATTTATTATGTTTGTGTTTTTCTAACAGCTCAGGTAAATAAATTTTTCACCATTAACACAACAAAAACAAAAAAAGAAAAAATTAACTTTAACTGTTGAATTTTCACTTTAACTGTTACGTTAATACCCGGACAACTAGTTACCAGTCAAACCCGCTATCAGCGCAATTCTCCGTGTTTGTACCATCAGTCAAATCAATTTTTCGCACTTCAAATTTCCAAGATTTTGTTCTAGAAGTCTTCTGATAATCACGTGGTCAACAGAGACTCAACACTGCACAAAAATCAGGTACGCCTAACTGTCTCCTACACAAACAGTCCCTAACTAGGTTTTTTTATTTTTTTCAGGAGAACGAGTTTTTGAGACCTCAAATGGATTTCATGGATCTACATACGTCTCAAAGTACCACCAGACAAATTTTCAAACTTCGATTCGCTCGGACGCACAGTCAACAGCTCAAACAGTCAACAGACGACCAGTTTGACCAAAAAGTCAACAGACAGTCAAAAATGCAATTTTTGGTCAACATCCATATTTTGTCAAAAGATTCATCATGTGATCAATGGTTGATCATAATTCATCAAGAAAAGTTCAGAAATCGACAAAACTCAAAATTGCAAAATTAGAGCTTTTTACCTAAAAGTCAACTGAACTTTGACCGACCATAACTCTCTCATAATTTATCAGAAAAATTCCAACCAAAGCTCATTCTCAAGGAAATTCAATTCTATACAACTTTGATGTTGGGACCAAGGTCAAGAAATGCTTCCGCCTAAGAGATATAAGCCAAAACATTACAGGTCATTTTCAAAGTCAACAAAAAGCAGTTTTTTGTGAAAGCCCATATCATCAAGATAACTTCTCCAAATGCAAAAACTCTTCCAAAGTGGCTTGTAGAGGACATCTTGGGCTTTCCAAAAAGTTAAAGAACACTTTCATAGGATCAAAATTGAGGGAGATATGCCTTGATGAAGTTGACCTTTTTTGGAAAAATGCATGAAACAAGTAATGACCAAAATTTGATTTTTTTTTCAAAAAGGCCAATTCTTTTGTGATTCAATCTTGATTCTCATATGTTTAAAGAGCATCCACGACCCATCCATGATTCATGACATTTTTATTTCATTTTAATTAAATTTTATTCATTTAAAGTTTAATTAAAGTGAGATAATTCAAAGATATTATCAAAGATGCTTATGGTTGCCAATCAAGACCAATTCAAGATGCTTAAATATATTATTGCAAGATTGAAGAGAATAATACTTGAGTGTTTTAACCATGGTTAAGAAATACACTCATTGAAAATATTCCATTATCATATTTTTTCCACAAAATCAATCATGACAATTTCCACTTGCAAGGCTTCCAAGATCAAACTCTTTGCCTATAAATAGAACTTCATTTTCTTCATTCAAGAGGAGGAAAAATAGGAGGAGGAACAAGAGAAGAATAACAACACACTCCAAAAGCATAGCATAAGTTTTATATTTTTCAAAAGTTTCAAGAAACTTGTAAAAATCAAGGCTCATTCAAATAGCCACTTTCAATCAATTTCAATCACTCTATTCCACTCTTGGAACATCATAGAGTAAGTACAATGTAATTTTTAATATGTAGTAGTGTTAGGAGTTCATGAATTAAAAACTCCATATTTATGCATATTTTCAATTTCTCAAAAAAAAATGTTTTAATTTTAGTTTTAAGTTGATAAAATGTTTATTTAATTTTTAACATAAAAATATTTTATTTCTTTTCATAATTAATTTATATTGCTTAATTAATTAGTAATTATGTAAATATTGCTTTTTAATTATTTTTAACCAATCAAAAAAATCCAAAAATATTTTCCTTTTAGATTTAGGTTTATATTTTTTATAATCTAATTTTTGACATATAAAATAATATTTTTCTTGTTAAGTTTAATTATTTGTATAATTATTTGTTTAATTAGCTTGTTAATTAACTTAAAATCAATTCCAAAAAAAATCACAAAAAGAATGAATTAAGTTTAATTTGTTTTATATTTATTTTTGTATATTATTTGATATTGTTTCTTATCTTTTTCCTTTGTCCCGAATCAGAATAAAAGATCAAATATGGCAGAGATTGTATGCAGTTGTTTTAAGACTTTTGGAAATTTATCGTGTAGTCGCTATGATTCTATCAAGCTTCTGATAAATTTTCATTAATTTTAAATCCGAGATCATCATTCACTCACCATCGATCTTCACTAACATCGTGAATATACTTGACTAGCTTCAAGATGATTCACGTGCTAACATACTAACAATTGACTTTAATTTCCGCATTTTATTATATTGTTCTTTATATTTCTTGCTTTATGCTTTATTTTATTATTTATTATTTATATTTCTGTTATTTTTTCTTTGTCCACTTGGACATATTATTTATATTTCTGTTATTTTTTCTTTGTCCATTTGGACATATTATTTATATTTCTGTTATTTTTTCTTTGTCCACTTGGACATATTATTTATATTTTTGTTATTTTTCCTTTGTCCATTTGGACATATTATTTATGTTTCTGTTATTTTTTCTTTGTCCACTTGGACATATTATTTATGTTTCTGCTATTTTTTCTTTGTTCATTTGGACATATTATTTATGTTTCCGCTATTTTCTCTTTGTCCACTTGGACATATTATTTATGTTTCTGCTATTTTTTCTTTGTCCATTTGGACATATTATTTATGTTTCCGCTATTTTCTCTTTGTCCATTTGGACATATTATTTATGTTTCCGCTATTTTCTCTTTGTCCATTTGGACATATTATTTATGTTTCCGCTATTTTTTCTTTGTCCATTTGGACATATTATTTATGTTTCTGTTATTTTTTCTTTGTCCATTTGGACATATTATTTATGTTTATGCTATTTTTTCTTTGTCCATTTGGACATATTATTTATGTTTCTGTTATTTTCTCTTTGTCCATTTGGACGTATTATTTATGTTTATGCTATTTTTTCTTTGTCCAATTGGACATATTATTTATGTTTCTGCTATTTTCTATTTGTCTATTTTGCTAACGTACAGGAAAGATCTTATAAATTGAGAGTAAGTAACTCCTAATTGCTTGCTCAAACACTTCCATTTTCAAACAACGTATTTTCAAAACTTCTCATCTATTTTCAAAACTTTCATCTGGTATTTGAAGGGCATTATTCCCGGTGAAACTCTTCAGAGACCTATGTGACCTATTGTCCATCTTCACTTCTTCTATTTTCAAATCAACAAAGCATTTAAAAAAGTGAGCTAAGCAATTAAGAGCCCATGGATAACCATGGATACAAAGGGTGCTTAAAACCTTCCCTTTGTATAACCAACCCCCCGAACCCAAAATCTGTCAAAAGGTCTTTTTTCTGTTCTTTTATGCCTTTCCTTTTTTGGATAAAATAAAAGTCGGTGGCGACTCTTGCAAAAAAATAAAAAAATAATAAAAAAAAAGAGCAAGGAGTCAGTTCGCCTCAAAAAACCGAGTTTACAGCAATCATTCGAATTGCCACACACATAGTATGGATTTCAAATGATTGAAAAATGAGATGGGTTGAATGCCCACCCTCATTCGCACTATAATCTGCACGCAGCATACGGGAAAATAACCAAGGCAAACTTGCAAGAAGCAAGAGATATCCCTTATGCAAAAGGCAGTAAGGGGACTCGCAAAAAGTGAATACAAAGAGAAGACTGGTGAAGACCAGACTTTATTAGATGATGCCAGTAAACACTGGTCTTTGAAAGAGGTATTGTTATTCACGGAACATGAGAACTACATGGTTCCCTCAGGCCAAAAGGCGGGGTGTAATTCTACAAGAGTGACAATCACTTGAACTGCCACACACAAAGTATGGGTTATCCAAACAATTGAACTCAGCAAAAGGGAAATAACCAAAAAAGGCAATGATCTTAACGAAGAAAGACTTTGTATTCAATCCACACTGGAGAGAGAAAGTGAGACTCCTTCTGGGGATGTATATTACCTTGTGCCTTTGGAGGACCAACAAAATTGGCTTATGCATTGATGCGTGTTTGAATTTTTCTTTAGCGTAATGCTCCATTTTCATGGAAATGCTACGCGTTTGAGGATGCCATGTATTATGCAATGAAACTATATGCAGAGTGCCAAATAAAGGCATTCGTGTGATAAAAAAGCAAAATCATTAGGGTCCCTTCGGGGAATATTCCATTGAATTTCATCTTTGGCCTCGGGAGAGGTAAACACCAGGGAGAATCCCCTTAGTGTTGAGAACTCTGTGGGAATGCCAATCTTTCAAGATACCCCTTCTGGTTGTTGACTTGCGTAGCGAAGCATAACTTCTGACTTCTCATTATGTGCCATTGTTTGGAGAATTTTTATCTTGAGGAGATTCCCTCAATTCACCATGTTGGGGATGAGAACTATTAATGAGGAACCCTTTATGGGATGAGTGGAACAACTCCGAGGAGAAATAAACTCCTATACTTGGGGAGAGACTTCTCTAGGAGAAATAAACTCATGTGCTTGAGGAGAGACTTTTCTAGGAGAAATAAACTCCTATGCTTGAGGAGAGACTTTTCTAGGAGAAATAAACTCCTATGCTTGATGAATAGAACTAACTCCCAGGAGAAATAAACTCCTATGCTTGGGGAGAGAGTAACTTGCTGGGGAAAAGCATTATGATACTTATCAACTTCGTGATGGTCAATTGCTCTTTATAAGTGAATGATGGTTCCCAAAATATTGTGCCCCAGGCTGCATGATTTACAAAGATATATGATTTAACAAATACATTTCCCTCGAAAGGATCCTTACACCCTCATTACTTGAGAAATTTCTGCCCCAGCATATTCAATTATTTGAAATATTCTTTCTCTTGATTAGTAGATCCTTGAAGAGATTTTCGAATCTCGGCGTAACTGCCCCAGATTAAGTGAGTTTGAGAGATTCGTCGACGTCACTACTTCAGATAGATTGAATTCAAGAGGGAGATTCCTTGACTTGATTAACCCAGATTAATTGGATTTGAGAGGTTACACCTCGATTTGACTACCCCAGATTGGTTGAACTCACGAGAGAGAATCCTCGTTGTGACTGCCCCTGATTATGTACATCTTATCAGAATCCTCAAGTTTACTTCCTTTGAAGTCAACCAAACTATGGAAGCAATTTTATCGCGCTCAATGGAGTCTTCAAATTCTTCCCCTCGGGGTACTTAATCAAAATGCATCTACTCAAAAGAGTATTCAGACTTATCCCCTCAAAGTAGTCAATCAAAGAAGATATCAACTAATTTTCTCAATGGAGCATTCAAACCTTTCCTTTTTGGGTAACCAATCAAAAAACATTCTCAAACTGATTAGGCTCAACGGAGTTCTAAGGCACATGTCCCTTAACGATCAAACAACGAGGGCATCAAACTGCACATGCTCAATGGAGCCTTCCGACAACTTGCTTTGATAATGATTTCTTTTTACTCTACGGAGTTCTCAAGTCTTTTTACTTTGACATGATCAAGCTCTTCATGGATTCTCATCATGTAAACTTTCCTTGATGTTTAAGCAAATGTTTTGTATGCAAAATAATGTTAATTCTGAGAATGATAATTCTAATGCAAAGCCTATGCTAGTCTTGAAGTTTAAAACTTTTTATGCAATGAGGTGGCCACCTCTTGTGAATGAAACGTAAAGCGGGCATACAATACCAACATAGATATGTGTTACGCTTCATTGGGAGTCAGTTAAATGCTATCTTATTGGAGTGCGTCTTCGAAATAAACCCTACTTCAATTAGGACTTTTAAGGGTTGTAACTTGGCCAGGTTCATGGTTTTCAAAACAAAGGATTTTTTAGGCTCAAAATTATTTGGTGCCCACCCCCTTCGTGATGTTCTCCACTCCTAAGTTCAATTAACTCAACATGAGTGCTCATCCCTCACAAGGAATTTTTGAAATGGTTGAGGAATCAATGAGGTTTTTCGGACATGGCAGTCGCTCACCTTTTATTCTTTTGATTCATTATCACACGACTTTGTTCTTTCTTTATTTTCGCCATCATTTTTCTTTTTATTGCTATTTATTTTCCTTCATCATTTTTTCATTTTTTTCATTTTTTTTTGCTCTCTTTTTTTGAACAAGTCGTGTGACCTCGCATTGTCTTTGATTCGTTGGAAGTGATTGCGACCGCCTCATTCCATGATTGATGAAGAATTACCATTGTGGTATCGTCATCTTCTGACCTCTTAGTAGGTGAAGGATAACCATCACAGTTTTAACTTTCCTCAACCTTTTGAAGGATAACCATTGTTGTATCCTTAGATGCATATCCTTTATGAGTTTTGAACACTTGATCAAGTTAAATGAACACTACCCTGCCCCAGGGTTAAGATAAAGGTTTTTTTTTATCAAAAAGAAACTCCTCCTTCAAGGCTCAAAGGGGTTAACGAGGGTCTATCTCCCTTATATCTCCGGTGTTTGGGGATTTGAAACAATGCTTGTACATCCTCAGCAGGGTTTTATTCAAAAACACACAATTAGGGATTTTGCATTTTTTTATCATCATCATCCTCCCTCCGCTCGTTGCCTAAGCAAGAGATTAATAAAGTTGGTATCGTAATGCCCAAAACTTTTTTTTGAGTGAAAACGAAAGGATTACTTCAAGACAAACATATTCTTTTATTATGATTTTCATTCAAAAATTAACAAATTTTTACATGCTAGCAATGCTTAAACAAACAAAGGAAGATTACAAATGAAAATGCAGTAAAGAACTAAATGAATGTCATTGTTGAGGAGACTTGACTCCGTCTGGACTTATTGCTCTTTAATGCTTTTTGCAGTTGTGATATCTCATAGGGACTTCAATTTATGCATAAACCTCTTGGAGTGAACGTGATTGCTTTGGAATCAACGAGGTCTTGAACTTTGTCTTTGAATGGCTGACAATTCTCGGTTGAATGACCAGGTGCCCCACCATGGTAGTCACAACTGACATTTGGATCAAATCCCAAAGGATAAGGAAAACAGGCGGGATTCAGTTGCTTGGGTTCCACCAAAGAATTCTTGAACAAAGGGGAGAACAATTCACTATAAGACATAGGAACCTTGTCGTACACTCTTTTTGGCTTCCTGAACCTCTGTCTCGGGTACCCACTTCGTTCAGGCATCTTGCCCTTCTAATTAGGCTGAGGACTAGGCAAAGACGGAGAATCTTGAACCCAGGATGGTGGAGCATTCTTCTGACCTGAGGTAGACCCATGATAGAAAACAGAATCAACCTTCTCTTCAACAATTGGGATCAAATTGCCTTGCACATCCAAACCATCAGGGATGACCATAATCACCTTGGAATCGATGAGCTCTTGGACTTTATACTTCAGTGCCTTACAATTCTCAATGTCATGACCAAGTGCCCCAGAATGGAATTCACAGTGAGCTATGGTATTATGATCAGGGGGAAGCCTTTTGGGCATGGTCAAATTGCGTAGCTCAATCAATTGAAGTTCCAGCAAGCGAGGGAGCAATTGAGCATAAGGTATCGGAATCGAATCGAAAACCGCCTCGGGCATCTTAGGTCTTTATCCATATACTTGGCCCTTCCGATTCATTTTAGGAACATGAACTGGTTGACGAGGAAGTTTTGCCACCTGAGGTCGAGAAAGAACTACCTGAGGCATCCCTTGAACGGGAGGAGATCCATATGAAGGAAAAAGATCGACAACCTCTGTTGCAGCAGGAACATCATCATTTTCCTTTCTCAATACCGTCTTCAGAACTTCCATGACCAGACTTACTTGAGTCTTCAATTGACCGTTTTCCTCCTTCAACACACCGTGATCATGGGTCAAAACTTGTATCTTCATCATAAGATGACCCATCTGGGCCCTCATCTCATCCATCTCATCACGGAGTCGTTCCATAGTCGATCTCAAAGTACGCGGCGGTGAGAGGTCAAATCCGTTGTTGATCTTGAAATCTGAGTAGAAAGGGTCCCATAAGTCTCTGAAAGAGCCATGAAATGCATGATAGTATGAATGCATGTTTTACTTATGAGAGATCCTAAAGTCTTTTCACACACTTTCATTTCTCTTTTTTCTTTCCTTTTTTTTTTTGAAATCGAGGCTTTGTTTTGTATAGAACATCTTTTCTTTTCTTTTCTTTTCTTTTCCTTTTTTTTTTCGAAGCCTCGTTCTGTATATAATATCCTTTCTTTTTCCCCTTTTTTTTTTGAAATAGACTTTATGATCCCCCACAAATGAAGTGGATGAAGGAATGATGTTATGCAATGCAAAGTGGTGAAACTGAATGTCTCGCAAATCTGGGTATCTGAATTGTACTGATTTTTCTGAATATAGGTTCAAAATTCCGGCTTCAGATTGCAATATAGAAATCCGGGTATGATGAAGGCTAGTATCCTGTCCCACCCCAATCTCACGGGTATGAAGTCTAGACACGGACAGGTGGTCCCTAATGGTCACCAGGGTTAACGATTCCCATGGGGTACAATGTGTTTGAGGCACAAACGTGCCAGACACAATGTTCCATGAAAGAACCTCGCCTGGTCGTGGTACCCCATGTCAAGCTCGATCGTATCAAACGCTACGGGAGTTGACATGGGCATCCACACTAATCCTAAGTATCACTGGCCTGGGTAGTGGGCCTTTTACCTCACACAACCCCCCACCTGCAAAACAAATCAGGAAAATATGTGGCCCCCACGGGGACCCATAATATAGTCCAGATGCATGATATGCAAATAGGAAATAGACATGATATGCAAACATATACACAAAAGGTAAACATGTAAACAAATAAATAAACACCCAATCAAAGAAACAAACAAAGGCTAGGATCGACTCGCTAGGAATGGACCAGCACAGGTCTATCACTTTCCCCAGCAGAGTCGCCAGCTGTCGCTACCGCGAAAAATGGATCAGAGTCGCCACTAATATATTCATCCCATCGCGGGAAAGGAATATCAGAAACCTAACTCAAAACAAGGACAAGGTCTTTCGACCAGAGAACAGGGCACGGGAGTCGGTTACGCAAGGGGAAGGTGCTAGCACCCCTCACGCCCATCGTACTCGATGGTATCCACCTATGTTTGTTTCTATCTAAAGGGTGTATCTATCACTAATACAATGCATGATTAAACCTAAAGTTTTTTTAATAATTATTGTGCTCGCTAGAGTTGCCTCTATGCCTACGTATCCTCTTAAGAAGAATCAGAGCGCCGTAGTTCTGCTCAAGATTTTCTATGTTTTTTAGGATTTGTTGGTGTTTTTTAGTGAACATTTACATCACACTCCGCCGCTCGACCTTTGGAGACTCACGCTGGGATTGAAGTGGAAGTAACATGCTCTTAAAAGCAAAAGAAAAGTATGTCGAGCGTCTCGAGTGAACCTTAAACAAGGAAGACTCAATCGACTCTTGGTTTGTGTATTTTTAAGTCTAGGAATTTCCACTCAAGTGATCCCCATATCCAAGAGGGACGAGAGCTTCCATTCCTTTTTATTAACTTTCACTATTTATTAATGTTTTATGGTGTTTTATTGTTTTTGTTTGTTATGCAAAAGGGGGACATACATTTCTAACCCAATGCTAACAAATAAGAATGGCCCTAAGGTCAAGGATAAGGAATCTCTACCTATGTTATCATGCATAGATTACAACCTAAGTTGTTCTATGTGACTAATCTTAAAGAAGATTGAAGTCACCGCCCTAAGGGAACATGGTAAGCATATAGTAAGAGATAAGCAAAAGCAACAAGCAAGGTATGTGACTTAATGAAGTCCCTAACCAAGTCTACTCCTAAGAGAGACTACACACAATGAATCCCAAGAGAAAACAATCCACAAAAGGTGGAGGAAGAACAAACAATCGTCGCCTCTTAAACTAACAACAATCAAAGTGTGAAAGAAGAGGCAAAGCATGAGAAAGAGGGAAGAAAGCCTTAGGGCAGTAGAAAACGAAGGAAACTAGTGTCCTAAATCAAACACAAAAGCATCATGGCATCACATGAAAATATTCACAAGAAGTTACCAAAGTATCGCATGAATCGTTACTTAACAATTAGTGAACAAACATCAATTAATCGAAACAAAAAGCAAATGAACATATGAATTAAGTTTGAGGTCAGTAGCACTACATTATATTTATAGTTCTAATATCCTATGTCAATCCTTGTTAGTCAATTAGCTTGAAACAACACAAAGTTCTAACAAAAACTAGACAAAACTAGGTCAACACTAACTAAACGATTTCAAATGGTGAATGAAGTTAGGAAAATGTAATAAAATGGTGGAAGTCAGTAGTGAACAGCCCCTAATAGATGTTTAAACAATCATGGAATCAAGTCAAGAAGTCTCATACAAAATTATAGGTCATTTGGACAAGTTTTGATACAATCGTTAGCCAAAAGCAAGTTATTTACATGTAAGAACGGAGAATTCAAGTAAAATAAGAAGACACGACTTAAAAAATTCAACTCCAGGTCTTAGGACCTCTAAACATCCCTAATTATATCTACAAAAAAGATCCAAGTTAATTGCCAAAGTTTATGGCACATTATGAGCAAAAATTAACACAAACGTCAATGAGAAGCACACACTAATCGGGTCTAAAACCCTAAGCAAAAACCTAACCAAAACAAGGAATTGGATCTTTATTTTTTTTACACATTATCATGTATTAGTCTACTGAAACTACACAAAAATTGGTAATTAGATTCAATTCCTAAGGCCCCTAAACAAATCAATTTGCAAAACCTAGCAAGACATGAAGATATATGAACACTTTGAAGAAAAAGATTTATTAAAAATAGAAAATCATAATCTAAAAATATACAAAAAAAATACTAAAAATATCTACACACAGAATTCTACCTAAAACATATTTTTATTTGTTTTTTATTTCATTTAAAACTGAACTGTGAGTCAAAAATTAGAAGAGAAACAAAATTGAAATTAAACTAAAATCTGTCTAACAAGGGGGGGGGGAAGTAAATTTAAAAAGAGCTGAAACTTAGTTGATGCACATTTGGGCCCAGATCAGAAGGGTGTGGAAATTAATTGGCGCTAGGCCCACACTATCAAACATGCGTGTGACATCAGTAGATTAGGGGTGTAGGCTCAAAAAAGGATACTCAAGCCCAATACGAAGTTCAAGGCCCAGATTCATCACAATAATTGTTTCATTTTCCATTTTTATGCAGCATTTATTTGTTATCAGTATGCATGTTTTTTATTAACGTGACATGCAACTAGAAAATAAGATATCAATTGGTCAAAAAGGAAACAAGTCGCTAAATGACAAAACCTAGATCCCAGCCACTCATACGGCCACACCTCATAAACCAATCATATGAATCAAACAAAAAGAATAAAAATAGAACACATGAGCCAATGAACACGTGACACGCGCGCTGCCTGCATCCATTACACAAAACAAAACCTATCGCCGGAGATACTATTTACATTCTTCTCCGGGCACTATCCTCGCCGGAGATATATGATAACACCTAGAAATGGAAGAAACGACCACTATTTAACTCGGAATCAACCCCTGAGTTCAAATCTGAACTCCGTTTTCCATGAATCTCCCTCTAGCCTATCAACCGAAGCCAAGAATAAAACTTTAGATCTAAGAAACATCACCAAAACGTACAACAAGCGTAGCAAAGTGATTCGTACAACATATAGCACTCAAGTATATTTCTCTCAGCATTCAAACAAACCATCATATCTCGGAAATCGAAACGAGCTCGGGATTCAAACACACAAAATACTGTATGCAGCGGTTTATGCACAAGACTCATTCTTATTCTTCTATCATGCTCAGAGGGACTAAGAGGCGTACCTGAACGAGATCTTGAGTTGACAGAACGAAAATCTCCACTGCTTGTTCTTGAATCTTGAACGAGATAAGTTTTGAATGAGGATGGATCCTTGAGAAATAAACTCAAGGATTGAATCTGACGAAGTCCAGAGCTACTTCCTAACACTCGGCATTAGAGCTGGTGACGGCGAGGTTCTTGATGTTGAGAGAGAGAGGAGCTGGTGACGGCGAGGTTCTTGATGAAGATGGAGGTAGTGTGTTGTTGTGGCGGTGGCGAATGAATATTGAAGGAGGAGCCGCGGTGTTCTTTTGATCGGAGAAGTTGGTTGAAGGAGGCGGTTACGGTAGTGATCGAAGTTTGTTATGGCGGTTGGAGGGAAGAGATGAGATGAGAGAGTGATGAGAGTGGATCGGAAGAATGTGAAACTGGGAAAAAAATGACGTGTCTCCTCAATTTGTAAAGGGAGTTGTATTTTTATATGGAGTATGGGGCTTATTGTGTGGTGTATGTATTGTAACTTTTTTCTAAACTTCATGCACAAGTTTTTTCATTTATAGTAACTCTCCCTTTGTATTTTATGTGTGCAGCATTATGTGTTGATATTTAGAGCAATAGACGTAGGCATGCGCTCCTGCTACTACAAATATGTCATGGTGCAACATTTTGGCTAGGAAGTTATGGTGGTCGAGTGGCAGTCTTCTAGCTCCAGTAATTTGATTTGGGATCACCTTCTGATCACGACTTCAAGAGTAAAGTGAGAGTTTTCACAAGACTGAACATGATTGGTGTTGATCAACTCTTGAAATAGTGATTGCAAATGCATGATAATTGAATTTGAAATGCTTTGGTAGTGACTGAACTTCGGCTGGAAAAGTTTGAACCAAGCTTGCGTCACGACAACTTCAAGTAGCGACCTTCATGATACTCTACCTTGCTACTCAATGCCTCACATTATAAGTTCTTGGTTTCATGGCAAAGATCATTTGTAGCAGAACAAGTTTCCTGTTGAACTTTTATGGAGAAGCTCCTTGTAACATGCTCAAAACTTCCTTGGAACATGACCTCTCACAACCATTGCATATGCGCTTGCCAGCTCTACTTAATAACGACCTTCTGTCAGTTTCAAATGTTCTACTTCAAGGAGTTAGAACTTAATGACCATCCAACCGAACACGGACTTCTTTTGATCAACGGAGAGCATGAACATCATAGAAAACTTTCGTTGTTGAACTTCTCCTAAATCGAAGCTTAAATCAATGTGTAATTTTCCATCAAAGCCAAGGTTTCGTTGAGATTTAATTTCTTTCTGAATTTCTCTAAGTGCTGGAAACTCAACAATTTTGAATCCTAGTCTTTTATCTCATATATCTTTCGATTCAAAACTCTTTTGGAGAAATTCCCAACTACAAACTTATAGTGTGCTATGATATGAACAACTTTGGTGTTTAGAGAACATTGATTTGAGGGCTGGAACTTATTCAAAAAAGTATTGGAACTCGGTCCTTCGCAACTGGACTTGCCTGCACGCTTACCCTAGTCAAGGAACCACCTTACAACAGTTTCGAGAGGATGACTTTGGGGCCTTGTATCCTTCCAACCACGCAGCCAAAATCAATGATCTTTGGCTTCTCAAATAGGAGGCATGGAATACAACACAATGATGTTTGAATTGGATTTAGAATGTGCTTGGAACTCTTTAAAAATTGAATTGAAAACGGCGCGCCATATGTTTGTGGAATTGCTTGCGCTGGCGAGAATCTGCCTGGCAAATTTGACACGCCTTCAGTTTGAATCCCTCAACTTTGCACCCTCATAACTTCTTACCCATGCTTCCAAATAAAAAACTCCTAACTACACTTTTGTTCTATGCCATGAGAGGAGCAATTTTGGTGTTGAGCTTGTTTTAAAATGAGGCCTAGAAACACGTGTAAACTGGTCCTAAAGTGAGCTGATCAACCATTTCCCAATCTTTCAATAATTTCTCTAAGTATAGAACTTTCCGTTTATGGCCATTTCCCATTTCAACTACTTTCCATATTTGGCAACTTTGAGAAATTCTTGATTTTACTTATTTTGTTGACTTTTCTTTGACACATTTTCATCCAAAATTCAATATTGGATAGTTGACTTTGACTTTGACCAAAAAGTCAATTTTTCCTGATTTTCCGATTCCAGATGAATTTTTCCGATTAATTAGTTTCCGATCCAATTCTCAATCAATTTTCCACCAACACAATTCCACTGAATATTTCTTCGAGGCAACCATATTTTCATACTCAAAAATCGTCTCCTGATTAAATTTTGACCAAAAAGTCAACAGGGCTGACTTTGGTCAAAAACCCTAACTTGGAAATTCTGATGAACCTGGAGCTTGCATCTTTCAAACAAGGTTTTGACTTGGAGATGATAAAACCCTGACCTCAGGAGAATGCCACTGGAGATGATGCCTGAGACCTCAGATCTAATTCTTCTTAACCAATAATTTTCTCAACTTCAGCCCCTCTTTGTTAATTTTCTTGAACATTAACAATGATATGCATGCAAGTATTGTGTGAATGACCTACATGAGGTATGCGTATGAATATGATATGAAAGCCAATTGAGTATAAATAAGTGGGCAAATTTTGGGGTGCAACAGCTGCCCCTATTCAATCTTCTTGGACCTGAATGTTCAAACATCTTGGGTTTTGGACATTTGAGGTGCGAGTGGATAGAATACCCCGAAAGTACCATCAAAATTTGCATTCTATGATACAGCAAAAAGTATTGAGTATTATCAAAGGATACCAGCCGAAGGTGGACCTTAAACAGGTTGCTAACCTCAGTTAGACTTCAAAAAGAGACACAGTCTAAGAGTGACTTGATAAAGGATGAAACCAGCCGAAGGGGAATCCGATCCTAATTGCTAACCTCAGTTAGACTTCAAAGAGAGACACCACTGAAGGGCGACTCGATAAAGGATGTAACCAGCCGAAGGGGAAACCGATCCTATTTTGCTAACCTCAGTTAGAATTCAAAGAGAGACACCACCGAAGGGCGACTCGATAAAGGATGTAACCAGCCGAAGGGGAAACCGATCCTATTTTGCTAACCTCAGTTAGACTTCAAAGAGAGACACCGCCGAAGGGAGACTCGATAAAGGATGTAACCAGCCGAAGGGGAAACCGATCCTATTTTGCTAACCTCAGTTAGACTTCCAAGAGAGACACCACCGAAGGGCGACTCGATAAAGGATGTAACCAGCCGAAGGGGAAACCGATCCTATTTTGCTAACCTCAGTTAGACTTCAAAGAGAGATACCGCCGAAGGGAGACTCGATAAAGGATGTAACCAGCCGAAGGGGAAACCGATCCTATTTTGCTAACCTCAGTTAGACTTCCAAGAGAGACACCACCGAAGGGCGACTCGATAAAGGATGTAACCAGCCGAAGGGGAAACCGATCCTATTTTGCTAACCTCAGTTAGACTTGAACAAAGGATATCAACCGCAGGTGGCTCCAAAAGGAAGAAACCAGCCGAAGGGGAATCTTACCAACTTTGCTAACCTCAGTTAGACGTCAAAAAGAGACACGGCCGAAGGGTGACTCTAGATCTGAAAAGGTATGCCAATAATCATTGGACTTTATTGAAGAAGACTAGTAACGACTAGACTTTATTGGGGATGTTTATGAACACTGAATTTGAAGGCGATGCCAATAACTATTGGGCTTGACCGAAAGAAAGGCTAGTGACAACTAGAACCAATCAGGGGATGCCAGTAAATACTGGGCTTTCAAGAAGATATTGATGCTTGCGAAGCATAAGAATTACATGGATCCCTCAGGCCAAAGGCGGGGTGTACTCTTCAAGGGTGGTGCGGACCTCCGATTTTTTTTAATACCGGGCCATACCTCTGATCTGTAGAGATACGTGAACTGACTCTTTTTTGTCGCTTAATGCTTTCGCATTTTTTTTGAAATTCACAGAGTCGCCACCGACCTTTTATTTTATCCAATTAAGGAAAGGTTTATAAAAGAAACAGAAAAAAGACCTTTAAGAAATTCTGGGTAAGGGGGTAGGTTATACAAAGGGAAGGTGTTAGCACCCTTTGTATCCATGGTTATCCATGGGCTCTTAAGTTTGCTTAGCTCACTTGTTTTTCGATCACTTTTCAATTGCTCTGAAATTGCTCATATGTGGTTTCAAATACTTTTGTAAATTGAATTTTGTAATGATCCGTGTGTGGATGTATACAAAATGCTTGTTTATCTTTCGAAAGATGTTTTGAAAAGAACGTTAACTTTGTAATAACCCGTGTTTGGATGTATACAAAGTATTGTCTTTTTTGAAAGTTTTGAAAAATCAACAGTGTATGAGAATTTTGTTTGTTTTGATTTGAGCAAGCAAACTAGGAGGTCTACCCTGAGTTGTAAGGTCTTTATCCTATTTCCTTTAAAAATCTATCCTTTCACCGGATATAAAAGCAAGGTTCGATTTTGTACTCAAAACAGTGGAATTTTGACTTTGATTTTGAAAGATTGAAAAGGGATTTCCTGAAGAGGTGCAAGTGTGATTGTGATTGGATTCAGATATTTATCTTTGAAGTTAGTGATCTAACGGTTCAATTTTATCTTTGACATACACGCAGTTTATATGTGCTGGAAATTAAAGTGCGGAAATGTAAAGTGCGGAAAGTAAATCTACGCTATTACATCGATTGTGCAGGAAATGTAAACTAGCCTATTTACATGAATTTGACATCCTATACATTTATCTAGGAATTTTAAATTGCAAGAAACATAAAAGGCATGTTTTTGGAATTTTTATGATTGGTTTTAATTATAATTAATGCATGATTAATTAAATTAAAATGAAGAAAAAAGATGAAAATAGATTTAAACCTAGAAATTGAGTTTAAAATATGTACAAAATATTTGTTAATTAATTTTAAAACAAAACTAATTTTTTTGGAATTTTTGGAAATTGATTTGAAATTGATTTAAGTTAATTAAAACATAATTATGCAAATAATTATACAAATAATTAAAACTCAAAGATAAAATTATTCAAAATATGTACAAAATTAGTTTATAATATATAAACAATATTTTATATGAAGAAAAATTTTTTTTGGGATTTTTTGATTGGTTAGAATAATTAAAAAGCAAATATATAAATATATACTAATTAATTATGCAAAATATTGAAATTTTGAAGAAAAATAAAATATTTTTATTTCAGAAAATAGTATATTATTTTAGAAGTCTAAAAATATTTTTTGTGTATTTTTTTGGATTTTTAAAACTATTTTAAATTAATTTAACAAAGAAATTAAAATAAAATAGAAAATAAAATAGAAAATAAAAGGATACTGATCCTGTGTGGTAATCAGTGAGGGCGCATGGTGGGGAAGAGTGATCTGGCGCGTTGAATCATTCATTAAATGAGATCAGATGGTCCAGAAATTGAGGCACGTGGTGATCAGTACACCTGCAAAGCACTGGATTAGTGGAAAGTTTAAAAAACACGCGCGCGCTTCTGGACCAATGAGGGGGAGACACCTCATCGTCTTCAACCTTCAGACAAGGCCTTTTACAGCGTTTTTGTAAAAAAGCGCTATTGTAAGTGAACCCTAAATCTGCAAAATAACGAATAGGGTCAAACAAGCATAAAAATCAGGCGCGATGGTACCATTGGATTCGTCTTGTTCCACTGAATGTAACCCTGCCCTTAATTTATTTTAATTTTGGCCCTAATGAAGAACCCTAATTTTGAACTAAGCAAACCCTAAAATGGTATATGCTACAAACATCCATTAAAATCCAATTGAAGCTCCAGAAACGACCAGAGCTTCAAACCAAACACAATTATGCATCTACATCTTGTTAAATATGCGTGTGTTATGAGATATAAGTTGGTTTTAGTTTGAACAAACTGTGGCTTTATATAGCTCGATTCAGTGAAGTTTATGACTTGGAAATGATTGGAATTGTTTCAGTGTAGTTCAGAGATGATGTTTGAATGTTTATTTTATATTGAAATGGACTGAAACTTAAAATTCGAATTTCAAGTTTCTTTGAAAATTACAAGTGGTTACAAGTATGCTATATGCTTAAGGATGCTTCTGAACTCGTCTCCCCTTGTTTGCTGAACTATGATAGCTTATTTATAAGCTATGTGTGCTTAGAATTGAAGCTAAGATGTGCCTTAGTTGCCTTTGTTGAAACTTTGCATTTTTTAATATAAAAAAGCTTGAATTCTTGACCAAGTCATCTTGCCTTCAATGCACCTGCCTTGTCCTTCAATTCTCTGCAGAAAGATGAAGATTCTTTGAGGTGAGTCATGCTTGATTTGTAAGCTAACCTTTATCCATGCATTTTCCTTTTAATTTTAATCTTAAAGTAAGATAAAATCATGCAAAAATGGATAAAAAAAGGTATGGGCTTAGCCTTGGTCGTGGGATGCCCATTATAACATGGAAGTGATGTTTGAATGCTGAAAACTTGGCCCCATTTGGAAAAAATGCCATTTTGAACAATGTTGATTTCATGTATTTTCCCAAAATTTAGCCAACTTCAACAAGGTGTAAATCCTTCAATTTTTGTCATATGAAGGAGATCTTGCACTTTTTGGAAACCTCAAAGAGTCCTCTAACCAATGTCTTTGGTCTCATGTCAAAATGATTTTTGAAGCTCCTTGTGTGTCCTTTTGAAAAAAGTGTCTTTTTGTTGACTTTGAAAATGACCTGTAATGTCTTTGATCATATTTTTCAAATGGTGAATCCAATGACCATGGGATCAATGGCATTTGAAAGATAATTGAATTTCCTTCAAAACAAGCTTTGGTTTGAATTTTTTGGATGAAGGATGAGAGAGTTATGATCAGTCAAAGTTGAGTTGACTTTTCAGGCAAAAACCCTAATTTTGAATCTTAGGGTTTTGTTGATTTTTGATCTTTCCTTGATGAATTATGATCATCCAATGATCAAATGATGAATCCTTTGACAAAATATGGACTTTGACAAAAAATTTCATTTTTGACTGTCTGTTGACTTTTTTGGTCAAATGGGTCGTCTGTTGACTGTTTGAGCTGCTGACGGTGCGTCTGAGTGATTTGAAGTTTGAAAATTTGTATGATGGTACTTTGAGATATATGGATGTGTATGAAATCCATTTGAGCTCTCAAAAACTTGTTGCTCCTGTAAAAACAAGAAAAACCCTGATTAGGGACTGTTTGTGTAGGAGACAGTTAAGCGTACCTGATTTTTGTGCAGTGTTGAGTCTCTGCTAATCGCGTGATATTCAGAAGACTTCTAGAACAAAAATCTTGGAATTTTGATTTGTGAAAGATTGATTTGATTGATGGTACAAAACACTGAGAATTGTACTGCCAGCAGTTTGGCTGTCAACTGACTGTTCAGGTATTGATGTAGCAGTTAGAGTGAAAAATCAACAGTCAAAGTTAATTTTCTTTTTTGTTGTTTTTTGTTTTTGTTTTATGTAAAAAATGAAAGTTTATTTACATGACTTGTTAGAAAAACACAGACATAATAAATAACTAATGTTTACTGTTACCAGTACAGTCTGAGTTTCCTGATTTTGCGCCTGCAAAAAGATTTAACTCTGTACCAATTATGTCAGTACTATTTATCTGTAAATAAATAAATAGCATGTGTGAAGTAATAAACAGTATTTGGCGTTTGCGTAAGAATAAATTCAACTGCAAGCCAAATTACTGTATAAGAAAAATTCTAAAAACTAAGTATTTCATATGTCAGGATATTTGTTGAAATAAAAATCCATGATTATATGAGACCCTTAATTTTCAGATTGGAGTTTTCCTGAAAAATATGTAGGCAAATTTTGGGGTATAACACAATGGCTAATTTGTGTTTCAAGCAACAGAAACTACACAGTGTGCAGTGAATCATTCAAACGTGAAATTTGGCCAAACCATGAATATTATATAACTTAATATGACTTTACACCATAAAGTAGGTTGTCTAAGTACTTGTACCGTCGTTTAGAGTAGAAGATATACTTGCAATTAGGTAGTACAACATGGGAATAGCTTAGAAGTACTCCCTCCGTCTCAAAATAAGTGTCTCATTTTCATTTTTTTCTATGTCTCAAAATAAATGTCTTTTTAGAATACCAATGCAACATCTATTATTTTTTTCCACTATTATACCCCTATATATTAACTTTCACGTTTTTCAACAACTCCACTACCTATAATAAATAAAGGTATTTTAGTAAATGATATTAATTTTATCATTAAAATCAACACATCTAATCATTTTCTTAAGAACCGCGTAAAGTCCAAATAAGACACTTATTATGAGACGGAGGGAGTAAGACCTTGCATTTAAGGATGACTTGACATTGGGTATGAGGGCTATCTTGAAATGCTGCCTCCTGACAGACAGGATATATCACTTGATGCAGACAGATACAAAAAGTAGCAACACATCCGGTTCCCAAGGTAATAAAGCAAAAGCATAGGTAATCCATATTTGACACCGAGTCGAAAAAATCACATACTTTACATCATTTTTGTATATTTAATTCATACTAAGAACTAAGTTTTTTATTTTTGAATATACTTTGGCTATTCTATAATGTGGTACATGATGAAGCCACTTCGTTTGGCTATTGAGAACAGAAAGTATGAAAACATGAGTAAGCAGAGAAATATACTTAGTTTATTGGCCATTGTCTATTGTTATTTAGATTGCACAGATGAAACATTTGTAACAACATGTGGTGTTTTTTCCTCCATGCTAGTTCCATATATTCAAGGATTGGTGATTTTCAAGTTGATAATGGTAACTGTGACGTCCTTCTGTAGGCCTGAGTTGAATAACCTCAAGTTTTATGGGGGGAGGCATTGGATATTGAAGAGCAGGCCCGAGTTGCAAGTATCACAGAAATAATGTTGTTAAAATATACCTAGAAGAGAAATATTGAAGAGTTTTGTCTTGTGAAGTATTTAGTGAAATATATAAAAAATAAAACAGCAGTGTCTAATGAACTATTTTGCATTCACTTATAAAAAGTAAATCTGGCACATAACAAATGTTGTTCCATGTTTTAGGATAATGGTTGTATATTTAGTCAATATATCTAGCATATTCATAACAGCAAAAGTAGTTTAGCAGTGAAGTAGTCCAAGAGGATAGTGCACACAAAATGCATAGTTACACCCACATATTTTAAATTCCAAACACTGTGGAATCAAGCGGTAGAAAAAGGGTGAAAATATAATTATGCATCAAAAGAAATAAAGTTTTTTGACATAGGACCCCTAATCACTCTTTCTTGATATGCTTGACTTTTCTTCCAGGCTTGACCTTAGTGGCAGATTGTTTTGGAGTAAGATCTTCAGCCTTAATAAGGCCGTTAACCGATGATGACATAGCTATCCTCTTGGCAGGTGTGCTAATGGAGCTTGCAGAAGGACTCCGAGCATGGTTTGCAGCAGACGATGGCTGAGCAGAAATTGATGGTTTAGTACAAAGTGTCATCTAAGGAGGATATATTAATTAGAATAATAATAAAGTGCAAGAGCGGGAAATTATTTAAACAAAATAAAGTGAATAGGGGGGATATGATTCTTACACTTGTATCATTTGGATGATCGTCTAGTTGAGATGGTGATCATTATAATATACTCCCTTCGTCTCATAATAAGTGTCTTGTTTGAGCTTTGTGTGGTTCTTAAGAAAATGATTAGATGTGTTGGTTTTAATAAAAAAATTAGTATCATTGACTAAAGTACCCTTATTTATTATAGGTAGTGGAGTAGTTGAAAAACGTGAAAGTTAATATATAGGGGTATAGTAGTGGAAAAAAATAATAAATGTTGCATTGGTATTCTAAAGAGACATTTATTTTGAGACATAGAAAAAGTGCAAATGAGACACTTATTATGAGACGGAGGGAGTAGCATTTTAAATACTCACTGCCTTCATGAGTTGCCTAATTTCCTTGGTAAATAGTTTAGTATATGGTATACAATCTTTATCCCAAAAGACAAAGGTTCCTTTAAAGCCATCATATTCAACTTCAACTTCAATCTTGAATCTAAATTAAAAACATGAAGAATATATTACAGCATGCTAGTTTTGAATAAAGTATCGAAATTAAAAAAATTAGAAAGGAATATGTCTCACTTTGTAACCAGCTCCATATCTTTAACTCGGTAGTGACACTCAACTTTCCCGTTAACTGACTTGATAGAAGACTTGCAGTCCGGGCAAGACTCAAAAAACCATTTGAACCTCGAAGCTTTAAATCGTTTGGTAGAGAAAGAGGTTGATTTTAACTCTTGACCTCATTACGGCTAGTCCAGTTTTGGTTTGAGGATTGACTGCAGGAATCATAAGTCATTGATAGAGAAAGAGGTTGTGCATTTGTCAAATCAGCCGATCCAAAACTGTAATAAGTATAAACATAACATCAGCAAGTAATATATTAAACCATCTGAACAACTTTAATTTTATTTTATATGGCACTGTAGTGCTTAATAGTGCATTGTGATAAACCTATCTTTGAAAGTTGCAACTTGTGGATGGTCTAAGTTAATGTAGAGTCTAGAGCCGTTCCAAGCGTTAGATAGACTTGGTAATCTAGAAACTGTAAGAAAGATTAACAGTAGCTTGTTAAGTTTGATGAAACCGGATTAAAATTTAAAAACTAATAGTGAGTCAGAATATAATAAAGTTTCAAACCTGTGTTTGGCTTATATAATGAAGTCTCATGATGTCACTGTTAGGTGTAAAAGGCATGTAAAATAGGTTAAAATCAAACTATATAACCATATAAAATTAGGATGAACATCAAAACTCAGGAAAACAAGTAAAGTTTATATTTTTCTCTCTCATAAGGTCACTCTTAGGTGTAAAAGGCATGGAAAATAGGTTTAAATCAAACTATGTAACCATATAAAATTAGGATGAACATCAAAACTTAGGAAAACATGTAAGTTTTTTTTTCTCTCACAAGATCACTGTAAGATGTAACAGGCATGGAAAATAGGTTAAACTCAAACAATGTAACCATATAAGATTATGATGAACATCAAAACTCAGGAAATACTGTAAAGTTTATATCTTTCCACTCATTATCTCGCTGTAGAAGATGTAAAAAGGCATGAAAAATGGTTAAATAAAACAAACAATGAAAGCATAAAAGTTCCAGTAAAAGATGTAGATGACATTTGCAAAGGTGAGGAGGAAAGAATCTCGCTGTAGAAGATGAAAAAAGCCATGGAAAATGGGTAAAAAATAAACAATCAAACCATAAAAGTTACAGATTTTTACGGATAGGAATCTTCAATATGCAACAACTATTGTATGTTGTTCATCACTGAAAATGGGTAAAAAACAAACAATCAAACCATAAAAGTTAAAGATTTTTATAGACAAGTTTAGATTTGTTTCTCTCATGTATCTTGTTCATTGTTGATGCAAAGGCGAGGAGGAAAGTTACCTGGAAAAGATGCGTGTTGAAAATGGTATTCAGGAGAAAGGACAGAGGAGAGGAAAGCAGTTCTTTTAGTTTGGGATGTTGGTTTTTGTTTAAAGTTTGGGAAGAACGTGTTTTTACGATAGGGGTCAGACAAGTTGGAGGGGAATTGAAATAAAAAAGCTGGACCAATCAGATAGGAACAACTGTCACCAAGAATGGAAATCTACTATCTAGCCATTAATGAAAGATACCACCATTCTACCAAAAATGACATTCACTCATTTAAAATTTACAAAGCAAAAAGGATTATTTTGTCTTTTCATAATCAAGCAAATATTCTAACATTTCAAACAAATGCCCAAGTGACATGTGTATTAATCATTGGATTTTACTTTGTGTCACCTTTATTTCACACGTTCTCTCTCCAATATTTTCACTTTCATTTTAATTTTTCCCCCTCAATTTCTTTTTTCCTTTTCTATTTTCTAAACATAAATAAATTGACAAATTGAATCTTTCTTAATAGACGAAAAGGAACACGTAAAATTCACTCAATGAAAACATAATTATTTTATGATTGTTAAAAAATTATCCATAATTATTAAAAAAAATTAATTTCTGTTTTACTGACGGGCCACTATCAACAAAATACATTTTTCATTTTAGCTAACAATTGTCTTTATTTGAGACACAAAATTCTTATTTTCAAATATCAAAATTTTTATTTTTCTCACGGGGCATTATCAGCAAAATATCTATTTTATTTTAATTATCAATTGTCTTTATTTGAGACACAAAATTCTTATTTCCAAATATCAAATTTTCTATTTTTATTACGGGGCACTATCAACACGATACCTATTTTATTTTTATTAACAATTCTATATAAATACACAAATGAATGACAATTCTATATATATTCATTGCTACATAAGATTATTATTTAATTTTGTTATGATTTTTACAATATCTATCTAAAACAGTTAAACATACATAAATCTAACTCTTAATTTGCAGTATAATTTTACACTATTAAATAATTTTTACCCGAGCGGACGCACGGGTATATTACTAGTAGTAGGAGAAAAAGTGGAAGAATTAGTGTTCTATTTAGTTGATTACAGAAAAGCCCTTTTTGCTTTGTAAATGAAAATTGATGAAGGGGCAAATTGGTAAGTATGGTCAATTGATAAGTAAATGATAGATAGTAGAATAGTAGATGTTCTCATGGTCAAAGAGGAACATTTACATGTTAAAAGTGAACTACGTAACATAAAATTTGGAAAGATATCACTATTTTACTCTACCATATAGTTTCATATTAAAAGTGAACTAGGAACAAAACTCTCACGGGAATGAACATTTTACACGAAAACACTTTAATGTTTAAAATAACTTATTTAATGTAAAAAAAATGGGCAGTTTTACAAATTACAAGGAACAAAAACTCTCACGAAAATGAACATTTTACACAAAAAATCACTTAAGTGTTAAAGATAACTAATTTAGTGTAAAAAAAGGGCAGTTTTACAAATTACAAGGAAGAAAACTCTCACGGGAATTAACATTTTACACGAAAAACACTTTAGTGTTAAATATAACTTATTTACTGTAAAAAATGGACAGTTTTATAAATTACAAGGAACAAAAATCTCACGAGAATGAACATTTTACCAGAAAAACACTTTAGTGTTAAAAATAACTTATTTACTGTAAAGAAAAGGACAGTTTTACAAATTACAAGGAACAAACTCTCACGGGAATGGAAATTTTACACGAAAAACACTTTAGTGTTAAAAAATAACTTATTTACTATAAAAATAATGGGCCCACGCATGAGAGAGAGTATAGACTAGACGACACTTGTTTGTAATTAAACGGAATATTTCCCTCCAATGTTTGTTATGAGTATAGGCTAGGCGTTGCAGGGAATATTTATGTCCAAGTTTGTTATGCGTGGCTTATATAGCACTGAGTTATCGTTGTTTTTCTCCTATCTATCTCTCTCTCTCTCTCTTTTTCTCCTATTTCTCTCTGGCTTTCTCCTTTTTCCCTCTGGTTTTCTTAGAGCAAGTGCAAGTTAGGAAGAAGAAAAAATGATACGTTTGACTTTGATCGAAGATTAGGACATTTTCAAGCTTGAGCTTGCCATTCAGAGGAAGATGAACAGGTTTTTGCTGTTGTTTGTTTTCTTGAATTGTGATCATCTGATTCTGAAGAAAATTGATTATGATTCTTCATGTATTTTTCTCCTTGTCTAGAATTGTGCATCTGAATTTGTTTATGATTCTACATCTGAACTTGTTTATGATTCTTCATGTTTCTTGCTTGTTGTTTAGAATTATGTGTAGCGGTGAAATTTTTTAGACTAAAGACATTGAATTAACTTAGCTCATGTGTTTTAAATAGAGTCGTCACCGCGCTTTATTGTTTCCAAAGGAAATGGGAGAAAGAGCGAATAAATCCCATAGAAGTTTTTAAAATTAAAACTAATAAAATTAACAGAGATTTAGGTACAGGGGTTTGTTATGATAGGGGAAGTTTGTAAGCACCCCTCACATATATGGTACTCCATAGGAACCTCTTTGAAAATACTATCATTATTGTTATGTTATTGTTATTATGAAAATGCCTTTTTTTGTTTAAATAGAGCGCGGAGATGAGAAAATAAGGTTTTAAAAGTGAGCTCGATAAGATACCGTATCTTAAGCCTACATACCCCTTTAACAATAGGGAAGTCAGAGCTTTTTTAGTTCCTTTTTAAAAGGAAAATAAAAAAGACAAATGGCAAAATCTTTTTGGTTGTTGAGCTTTAACAATACTCAACGGGTTTTTAAAAATGTTAAGCTTTAACAATACTTAACAAGGGTTTAAAAATGAGCCAAGCTTTAACAAAACAAGGCCCAATGGTCTAAGAGCAGTTTCATCGAGAATAATGATCCTCTTAGTACCAAGGTTTAAAAAGGGTTGGTTGAGCTTTAACAATACAAAACAAAGGGTTTATTTTAAAAAGGTTGAGCTTTAATAATACAAGACCATTTTCAAAATGAAAGGGGTGCAAAGCGTTAACAATACTAAGCACAAAGATAAAATTGGAAGAGAGATTGAGTACCTTGATAATTTTAGTCAATATTATTCTCATTAATTTGGGTTTTTCAACAACAACTCAATGCCTTAAGTGTGTGTGTGTGTGTGTGTGTGTGTGTGTGTGTGTGTGTGTGTGTGTGTGTGTGAGGGTAACATGTGTCACAAAAATAATAAGTGAGTATAATAATGATATCAAAGCATAAACTCAAATGATAATGGGTAAAATGATGTTTGTACCTTTTGATCACTTCATGTTTGAATGAATATGATGAATGATGGATGTACAAATATCTTATGCATGTGGGTTAGTAAACTAAGTATATATACAATGATAATACGATGGATAAAGTACAAGTGTACAAGGATAAAAAATCAACAAGTATATGTACAAAGACAAAGAGAATGATCAAAGCTACATGTCATATTAACAAGGTGAGGCTAAAGATCAAGGATTTCAAATTAGATTTTGGAAATTAGGGTTTTGAATTAGGGTTTTGAAACACACCTAAACTTAATTGATTTTAAAATGATTAAAGTACCAAACCCTAAAATAGAATTGGTCGAAGGGTACACGGTATGATCAAGAAGACATTAACCTAGCCCTAAAATTAATTCACACAAAAATAACAAGGGTTTGTTTGGTGAAGATCTTAAAAAGAAATAATTTTTTTGGATTTTTTTTAAATATAAAAGACTTGTTTTATTTAATTTTTAAATGATAAAATAAATAATATTTTTGGGTTTTTAAATCATAATATCAAAATAGGCAAGTTAAATAAGCAACATAAAAAAAATCAGATCAGCGTAAATAATTTTGCTATTTTTAAAGATTTATCAAAGTTGAATAAAAAGTGAAGAAAACTAATGCTAAAAAAAATGGATGGACCTATCAAGGTTTGAACCCACACCCCTTAGGTGATTGGTTCAAAAGTTAACCACTGAGCCAGGGCGCTATAGGTGATAACAAAACACGCGCGCAAATATATAACAAAAGTCAAGTTTCAAAGTTTGGCCAACTTCATCTTCAACCTTAAGAACATAATTTATGGAAATTCAAACTTGCTCAAATCTTAATCATTTTTGAAAATGTAAGGGTGCATCTTTGTGATTTTCCAAGACGAATCCAACCATGTAACTTTCATAAATTTATTTTAAGTGAAACTCATGAATTTTCCAGAAAACCTCAAGAACCCTAAAACATCAATTTAAAATTAAATGACTAATATGCACAATCAATCCCTAAAACCTTAGGGTTTTTACTCCCTATATTATGCTGGGTAGAATGTATCAAGTTTTGTTGAAAATGATGCACAAATGAGAGAGTTAAGATATGAGTTTGTTACCACTGAGCTGAGAATCGAATTCAACAATGGAGGTGTTACAGAACAAATGTAATGATCTGGATAGCTTCCCTAACCTTCAAGGAAACTAAATGGAAGCTTACTTGAGCTTGAGCAAGCCTGGAACTTAGAACCCGATAACACCTACAAAACAAGAAATTTAAAATGGAAAACTTGATTCCAGGTGTTACAGAGGTTGGTTAGTGATTTGGATAGCTTATATATAATATATGGAAGGTATTTGGATTGATAGTTTGGCCAATGTGTGAGTTTGGTGAAAGTTTGAAGGTTAAGGTTTCAAAGAGCTCTTTAATGGAGTTTCAATGGTGATTTTTGATTTGGGATGTTTCTGAGGGTGGTGGAGGTGATGAACATCTCACAAATGATGTATAGAAGCTATTGGAATGATGGGTTAACACTCAGAACCTCTAGAACTCAAAATGACTAGTGAAATACAAATGACACAAAAAATGGATTTTTAGTGAGAAGGTGACTTTGAGACTTTTTGTGTGTTTTATTCAAGGAGCAATGCCCTATATTTATAGGCTAAAATTAGGGTTTATGGATGAAAGAATCACAGAGTTTGGCTATGTGGTTTGAGAGTTAGGTTACTTTGCTTCATGGTGAAGTTATCTTGATTTCCATGATTTCAAGAGCAAAGTACAAGGTCAAGCATGCTTGCAATGACTTTATTTGCATATTAGGAGTTTTCTTGTTGGATTTGTGTTGCTTTTGCTGCAGAACAAACAATGTAGAGGCTCAATGCAAGAGTTGTTGGTGATTAAAGTAGCTTTACAAGAATGGAAGTGTGAACGTTGTGCTTGAAATGGAATGATTCAATGGGCAATGATCAAAGCTCTTGGATAATGGATCAAAAGAGTGTGTAATATTCTAATTATGGAGAGATTCACAAGTTTAGAGGTCTGCAAGCAAAGATTATGCAGATTTGGATTGGATTTGCAAGCTTTGTTCTTCATGTCCATGCTTGAAATTCAAATGTCATGGTGCTATGTTCATAAAACCATATCTCTTAGCTCAAGTGATGAAAATCCATTCTAATGGTCTCTTTGCAAAGCCCTTGCTACATAGTTCAATCCACTTGTTTAAAGTTTTCTCAAACTCATTTTGGATCTTGGTGAAAAATGGTCACAAAGTTGATAAAAAAACTACGTTAAAACACTTAAAAAATTTCTAAGTATTTTGACCTAAAACTTCTTGATTCAATATCTCTCAAATAAATCACTTTTTGTGGAAATGTTATAAGTGGCTAAGTTGTTTGTTTGATCAAGATCTAAAACTTTAATGTTGGGAGATTTTTGAGTTTGTAGGTGAATTTTAAAGTTCCCAAAATGAGGTCAAAAACACTTAAAAAATCCTAATTTTGACTTTTGTTGACTTTTTTATTCTTGATTGATTTTATTGATTTATCTTGATCAAATGAATTTAGTAATATGTTGATGATTTTGATCTTCAAAAGTCCATGGTTGACCAAATTTCTCAAAAGTTAAAGGTTGATCAAATTTTCCAGATGAACTGCATTCTTGTAAATTCCAAATGAATCAAGCTCTCCTCTTCAAATGAATGGTGTGAGTGGATTATAATTTTTAATTAAAGACCCTTGAATCATTGTTTGAGCCATGGATCCATGTCTTGATTAAAAGTCAACTCCCCAGGTGAATTAGGTCAAAAACCCTAATTGGTGCACCAGATGAATTTGGAAGTTGTTGATCTTGAATTGATCCATCTTTGGACTTTGATTTTGATGAGGGGACTCACTTGAGCATATGAGAATATTTGAGCTCCTTTGTGGGCCTCAAAACCCTAATTTTTCTTGAGCCTCCTGATCAACCACCTGCCTTAGGGAATAAGCAACAAGCAAAAGACAATCTTTCTTTTTGTATATTTTGTTAGCAAATGATTAATGAACAATAATGATGATGATGATGATGATGATGAGGGTGATGATCATACTATTCACAAAATGAAGTGGGGTCTCAGGGTCAAAATTTGGGGTACAACAGTTGTCCCTATTTAAGTTCCTGATGCGTGATGAAGGGAAGATGGAATCTTCGTCTTGGTATGAGAGACTTAAATACAATAGATAGCACAATTTGGACTCTGAGATCCCACATATATGATATGATATGAATGCAAGATTCCGACTTTGAAGGAACAAAACAAGTCGATTACAGATTCTCTCGTAATGACAAAGACATGTTATGGATTCTCTCATAACAATAAAACAAGGAATTCCGGATTCTCTCAAAACAAAGGGCGTCAATTACAGATTCTCTCGCAATGACAATGTCATATTATGCATTCTCTCATAATAAGGACAAAAGGGGTTGTTTCCGACGCTTTGGGAGAAAATTTCACTTACTCGAGAAAGAAAACATCGGGCTCCTCAATGAACTATCTCTGACGCTGAGAGACCTATCTTTCATTGGGAGAAAACAACAGGTTTCTCAATGAACTGTCTTTTGACGTTGAGAGATCTATTTTTCATTGGGAAAAACATCGAGCTCCTCAATGAATTATCTCTAACGCTAAGAGACCAATATTTCATTAGGAAAGAACAAACTTCAATACCAATTGTCTCGACTGCTGGGGAGACTTCCATTCATAAGGGATAACTACCATGTTCTGCAACAGATTGTCTTCATCATCTTGAGAAGGCTAACCATCTATTGGAACTCTTTATCATGAATTGTCTCTTACGCTAAGAGACCTATTTCCACAAGTTTCTTCATTGGAAATAGTTTGGTTGCTCTTTAGAGAGTGTCATCTTCTTTTTAAGAAGGAAATCTGGGCAAACAAGTTACTCAAATTACTTGTTGTCGGGTGATAAATTTTGAAGTAGCGGAAACATTAACTGCCAAGGATATAAATCCAACTTTCTGGGGAACCATAAACAGGATCTTGTTGAGGAGATAAAGTCTTCAACTATGCAAAATAAATGCACTCCTTAAATCTAGGATTCGTTGATCCAATTAAACATATTTGACGGAGATAGAGTTCAATCCAATACGAAATTGGAGAGAGACATCCAAAACAAGACACTTCTCACTGAGGAGTGGGCTCAAAGCGAGGGGTTGATTCTATCCTAAGATAGATGAATAAGCAAAAATAAAATCTTCCATGAGAAACAAAACTCACTGGTGAAACTCAAGGATACGGGTCTTTCTGCCTAAAGCTGACGCTTAAATGGAGGAAGTAAAGACATCACTTGGGGAATAATAATTTTATCATATCAACAGGATGCAAACAGTGCATGTATGTATGAAACATATGAATGGATGAATGAACGTTATGCGTATGCTAACGAAACAGACATATAACAGATATGACCATGTTGGGGAATGACAACACCGGGGTATAACCAAATACTCTACCGATCGTCAGTAACATATTTTATGGGGCAAAATTTGTTGGGGAAGATAAAACTCTTCAAATCAATCTTCAATATCAATGGATTCATTCTAAGAAGAAAACCTGTTGAAAAGGGAACACATTCCGAGAAGAAAATCCGCCTTTAGCTGGAGACAACTTGTGTCAAGATTTAGCTGCTCTGGGGATAACATATGTCGATGCTTAATTTCTCGCTTCGAGGATTAACTTCCTTGGGGACCAAGGTCAACATTTCATTTGCATTCACAAGTTTTGAGAAAATGTTCTATCCTTTTTATTATTTTGAAAGCATGATTTTTTACTTTGTTCCAAATCTTTTTTAAGTTCAAAAGTAATTTTGCAAGAATAAAATATAAGAATTCCAAAAAAGAGATAAGGATCAAATTTTATTAATGGAATGGTAGTCTGCGAATGGCATGACTCCATGGATTACAAAGTTTGAAAAATGGTAACTTAAAAGGAAGGGTTACATCACAATACAATGATCGTTATTCTCCCTAACAACTTTGAATATCAGGCATACGCTAACATCGGTTGAAAGTCTTCCAGAAAACATCTTCAGAATGGTTAGGTCGTACCAGATGTGGTTACTTGCCATGATCCCTAACTTTTGCATAGATTGCCTTTGCAGGTTTTCAATCCATCGAGATGGTTATTTATTTTTGTTTGACTCTAATTTTTTATTGGACCGCCCTTTCAGGTTTTCAGTCCACCTAGACGCTCATTTTTGCCTAAGCTTCCTTTTCAGGTTTTCAACTTAGAGAGCCTTTCCTTTCCCTTTTTTAGGCGAAGTATTTCTTGACCATATTAGTGTTAACAGGATGCGGGAATTCTTCACCATCCATAGTCGTAAGAGTAAAAGCACTGCCGAGAAGGCTCTCTTAGCAACATATGAGCCTTCATAATTAGGATGCCATTTGCCCCTGGGATCTAGTTGAAGAGCTAATGTCTTTTTTAGCACGATATCACCTTCCTTGAATTTTCGAGGTCTAACCTTTTTGTCAAAGGCTCTCTTCATTCTTTCTTGATAAAGCTGACAGTGATACAAAGCGGTTATTCTTTTCTCTTCGATGAGATTCAGCTGATCATATATTGCTTGACACCATTCGGCTTCTGATAATTTGGCTTCCGTTAGGATCCTCGTGGAGGGAATTTCAACTTCTATTGGGAGTATGGCTTCCATGCCATATACCAAGGAAAAGGAGTTGCCCCAGTTGAAGTACGATACCCATGCAGAGCAAGTGGGAGCACTTCATGCCAATCTTTGTAACTTACAACCATCTTCTGGAAAATCTTCTTAATATTTTTGTTAGCTGCTTCTACCTCACCATTCATCTTTGGCCGATAGGGAGAAGAACTGTGATGCTCAATCATGAATTCATCACACAGCTTTTCCATCATTTTGTTGTTCAAGTTGGAACCATTATCAGTAATGATTCTGTTGGGTACGTCCTAGCGATAGATAAGATTGTTCTTGATAAACCTTACTACCATTTGTCATATAACATTGGCATAAGAAGCTGCTTCCACCCATTTGGTGAAGTAATCAATCGCGGCCAGGATGAAACGGTGTCCATTCAAAGCCTTTGGTTCAATCATAGCAATCATGTTAATTCCCCACATAGAGAAAGGCCATGGAGAAGAGATAACATTGAGAAGTGTTGGAGGCACATGGATCTTGTCAGCGTGTATCTGGAATTTGTGGCACTTCTTCACATACTTGTAACAATCAGATTCCATTGTCATCCAATAGTAACCTGCTTTTAACATCTTTCTTGCCATTGCATGTCCATTGGCGTGAGTGCCAAAAGATCCTTCATGAATTTCTTGCATTAACAGGTTTGCTTCGTGTCTATCCACGCATCTAAGAAATACCATGTCAAAGTTTATTTTGTAGGGCACATCCCCAGTTAGGAAGAAATTTCTAGACAATCTTCTCAAAGTTCTTCTGTCTTTGCTAGATGCCCAAGATGGGTACTCTTGTCTTTGGAGAAAAATTTTGATGTCATAAAACCACGGCTTATTATCTGTGACTTCTTCAACAGAGAATATGTGATCCGGTCTCTCCAGACGCATGATTGTGATTTGGGGAGCTTCATTTGGAAACTTCACCTGATACATGGAAGCCAAGGTAGCTAATGCATCTGCCATTTGATTTTCCTCACGAGGTATGTGATGGAATTCAGCTTTATTGAAGAAGGTCAATAGTCTTTAGGCATAATCTCTGTAAGGAATTAAACCAGGATGACGAGTTTCCCATTCTCCTTTGATCTGATTGACAACTAGAGCAGAATCTACATATACATCCAGAATCTTGATTCTAAGACCAATGGCTTCCTCTAGTCCCATGATACAAGCTTCATACTCTACCATATTGTTGGTGCAATCAAACATCAGTCTTGCAGTAAATAGTATGTGAGAACTGTAATACGGTGGGAGAACTGACTTTTTAGAAATGTTGCGGATAGCAAGAGTCGCCACCGACTTTTATTTTATCCAATATATAGAAAGGCTAAAAGAACAGAAAAAAACCTTTTTTAAAAGACTTTGAGTTCGGGGGGTAAGTTATACAAAGGGAAGGTGTAAGAACCATTTATATCCATGGTTATACATGGGCTCTTAATTTCTTAGCTCACTTTGTTTTCAAAATGTTTGAAGTTTAGTGTGTGAATAGGAAAAATTTGAATAAGAACTTTAGCTTGTAAATAAGCGTAGTCTTTTTGAATTTGTTTGAAAAAAGAGTGTGAGAAAAACATTGAATTTAAATCAGAGCAAGCAATTAGTAGCAACTACCCTAATTTTAAGATTTATGTTCTTTTAGACTTTAATGGGAAAGGGCTATCCATACCATAAAGAGGGCAGGTAGTCCTTTCATTGGATTTAAAAAGGGTCATCGGAATTATCGTTCGCCATAAGACTGTCCCTGCCATAAAGAGGGCAGGTAGTCTTAGGGAAGGATATAATAGTCATTTTAGGCAACAAGCGAGGATACCTTAGCAATTGGGACAATCATCATTTACAAGGCAACTTCGAGGGACAAGATCATTTGATGATGAACTGAGAGTAACATTTGTCTTTCTTAGGTATCCTCGGAATCGAGGGACTTAACTATTTCAGAATCGTAATTAAAAGGCAAACAGGAAACAAGGCAACAAGAGAGGTTACCCCAAAGGTGTGTGTGTGGCACAATCAAGTGATTCAGTTCAGATATTTTATCTTGTAATTAGTTATTCTAAATTAATTAAAGGCTTGCACTCCCTCGGATTACTAACCACGCAGTTAAGAATAAAAGCAGAATTAAAAGTTCATACGCTATTACAATAAACACTTGTAGGGCAGAAAAATAAAGGCAGGAATGAAAAGGCAGAAAAATAACCCTAAACTATTACAATAAACACCTGCAAGCAAAAATAGAAAATAACTAAGCTATTACAAGGCTTTGAGGCAGATACAAAATTAGGCAAATAAAAATATAATAAAAGCAAACCCCAAATGGGGTAACAAGTTAACCAGGTTAATAGAATAAATCATGGCAAAGCAAAAATAAAAGGCAAAGAATAAAGGGAAGTTAAAATTAAAAGGTTTTTGAAAACAACGGGCGAACCCTGATTTTTAAGGAATGAGGTTTTATGAAAAACGACATTAAGTTAATAGACGACACCTACCTAAGACTTCTAGGGTTTTAAATTAATCGAGGCTAACAAACCCTAAAAATTAATTATTGGTTTAGAACCTAATTAATTTTAAATGATTAATCCCGATTAAATTAACCCTAAATTGTTTAACCTAATTATTAAGTAAACCTAAATTAATTATTCTAATTACTCTTAAAGAAAATAAAAAAACTAACCTAATAAAAACCAATAAGCTAATTTAAATTATTATTTAATTAAAGTCATTATCTTATTTAAAATTAGTAAACTAATTAAAATTATTAAAAAGAAAAAAAGTTAATTTAAAAGAGTTTTTAAAAAAAAAGGTTTTTAAAAAAAAGGTTTTGTAGTTAAAAAGAAAATAAATAAATAAATAAATAAAACAAGCAAAAATCAAATGATAGAATAAAAAAAACTAACGCAGAAATCCATTGTGGCAAGTCCTGGGATGTCCATCGTGCACCAACGTATCCATGTGCGTTGGATTTGGAATTGGCGTGATCTGGTGGTCAACGATGAAGGCGCGTGATATTGCCATGGGACGAGATGCGCTGGATCCGGGGACCACTCTAAAACATATGCGCGTGTTTTCCTAGTTTGAACGGACCAATGGCATGGTGACACGCCTTCGTCTTCCTCCTTCATCTGTTGCCAAAGGTCCAAACCTTTACCCACAAACGCCTCTTCTGTTGCTATAGGACCTGCGATTTACGAATACAGCGAAATACGACCAAAAATATTTCGCGACCACACCATTGTGATCGTCCAAACCTCACGAGCATAATGGTACCTGTATTTGACTCTAATTTTGCCTAAAACGAAAACCCCTCATTGGAGGTCTCAAACCCTAACAATGGCAGAACACTCGTAACAGCGTATAAATGCAATTAAACTTCCAGATAGCATCGAAACATCCTCAGGATCAAGAACATGCAATTAAATTTCAAGAATATTGCATGAATTAACAGAATCGAAGATTTTTAGAAAGACACAAATCGTGATGGTATGGAGATGATTCAAGTGCTTCTGGCTATGGAATTCAATGTGTTCACGTCCAGAAAACTTCAAAGAATGGAATAGGATCCTTCTTTTGGCCTGAATCGAGCTAGAACCTAGAAATTGAAGTTGAAATTTTCTTGACTTTTTAAGAATCCGGTTAGGGCTCTTGGATGCTGCCAAAACGTGTCCTTGGCATCTGAATAAGTTCCCTACTTATAGTAGTATGAATTAGGTCAACAATTTTGAAGTAAATCTTGATGAATCAAAGATTGAAGTTTTGGAAAATTTGATTTGTAAAAACTTCTAAAATAGGCCAATTTCAATCCAATCTTTTGCCAATCTTCTTTCCACGAAATTGAATCAAATATATTGTCTAATTGATGATTGAATATGATTGGAATGCTCTCTTCAATCAAATATTTGCTAATTATCTTATTTATTTGAATTATATCACTTTTAAATGAATAAAATTCAATATAAAATCAAATAATCAACACAAATTCGTGGCGTTGGGATTGGATCTCTTTGATGACTTGGGGAACAAGATTGGACCATAAAATATTGGGCCCTTTTGCAAGAAAATCCAATTTGAACCACATTTGTTTCACATTTTTCATCCAAATTTGTCTAACTTTGACAAGGCATATCTCCCTCAATTTTTAAGATATGGACGAGTCTAGGACTTTTTGGAAACCTCAAGATGTCCTCTACAAGCCACTTTGTAACCTTTATTGCATTTGAGTATTTTATCTTGATGATATTGGCTTTGACAAAACACTGCTTTTGGTTGACTTTCAAAAGTGACCTGTAATCTTTTGATCCATATCTCTTAAATGGAGCATTTTTAGCCTTGGCATGTGAGAGACAAAGATGTAGGGAAATCAATTTCCTTCAAAATGAGCTGTGTATGGGAAATTTCTGATGTTCCATGTGAAAGTTATGGCTGGTCAAATTTCAGTTGACCTTTAGGTCAAAAACCCTAATTTAGAAACTTTGAGTTTTGTTGATTTGTGAACTTTACTTGATGAATCATGATCAACCCTTGATCAAATGATGAATGTTACCTCAAAATAAGGACGTTGACCAAAAATCAGGAATTTTGACTGTAATTTGACTATAGTTGACTTTTAGGTCAAATTGGTCGACTGTTGACTATTTGAACTGTTGATTGAGCCATCTTATGAATCAGAGCTTGAAACTTGACATGAGGATACTATGAGGCATATGAGAAGCCTAGAAGTCCACTTGAGGTATTAGAAACTGATTCTGAAGAGAGAAAAAACCTAGTTGGAGGCTTGATGCTTAGGTGACAGGTAAGTGAGCCCAATTCTTGCATAGTCTTGAGTCATATGAGTCAAAGTTTATTTAAAATGTGATGGGAAAATTTTGGGTATGACAAGAACCTTGTGGCATGACAATGATTGCCCCGATTCCTCGACAATAAGCGTTAACAGTTCCATCAAATATCAAACTCCATCGGGATTTAGGATCTGGCCCTTCTTCAGGTAAAGGCTCGTCATATTATTTTGATTTCAAGTACATGATCTCTTCATCTGGGAAGTCATATTGTAAGGATTGATCACTTTCAATGGGTTGATAAGCCAAATGATCAGCTAAAACACTCCCTTTGATGGCTTTTTGGTCATGATATTGAATGATGTACTCAGAAAATAACATCTTCCATTAGGCAATTCTTCCAGTCAGAGCAAGATTCTCAAAGAGGTATTTAATTGGATCCATTTTGGATATAACATATGTCGTATGGGTCAACATGTGCTGCCTTAGCCGGCGAGCAGCCAATACAATAGTGCAGCAAGTTTTCTCGAGCAGTGAATATATTGTCTCACAGTCGGTATACTTTTTGCTCAAGTAATAAATGGCATACTCTTTTCGACCAGACTCGTCTTGTTGGCCCAGGGAACATCCCATAGAATCTTCAAGCACAGTCAAATACATAATCAGTGGTCTTCTTTCTACTGGACGGATCAAGATCAGAGGTTCCAGTAAGTATTCTTTAATATCATCAAAAGCTTTTTGACATTCTTCTGTCTATTTACATTCTTGGTCCTTGCAGAGAAGCTTGAAGATTGGTCCCCAAGTTGCATTCATGTGAGAAATGAATCTGGAAACGTAATTCAACCGTCTAAGAAATCCTCTAACTTGTTTCTCTATTCTTGGCGGAGGCATTTCTTGAATAGCTTTGACTTTGTCGGGAGCAACTTCAATACCCTTTTGGCTAACGATAAAGCCTAACAGCTTTCCAGAGAGGACACCAAAGGTGCACTTGCTGGGATTCAGACGAAGTTTGTACTTTCTCAAATGTTGGAACAACTTCAGCAGGTTCCCCACGTATTTTTCTTCAGATTTAGACTTGGAAATCATGTCGTTAACGTAAAATTCAATTTCATTGTGAATCATATCATGGAAAAGAGTTGTCATGGCTCTTTGATAGGTTACCCTTGCATTTTTCAAACCAAAGGGAATCACACGGTAACCAAATGTGCCCCAGGGTGTGATAAAAGTTGTTTTCTCCATATCTTCGGGCGCCATCATGATTTGATTGTAGCCAGAAAATCCGTCCATGAATGAGAAGACTTTGAACTTAGAAGTACTATCAACCAACATATCAATATGCATCAATGGGAAATCATCCTTTGGACTAGCTCTGTTCAAATCTCTGTAATCAACACACATTCTAAATTTTCCATCCTTCTTGGGAATAGGCATTATGTTAGCCTGCCATTGAGGATATTCTGATGTGACGAGGAAAGCGGCATTTATCTGCTTATGAACCTCTTCTTTAATTTTTTATGCCATATCTCGGTGAAATCTTCTCAACTTCTGTTTGACGGGCGGACATTATGGTTTTAACAGTAATTTTTGCTCCACAATATTGGTATCCAACCCAAGCATATCTTGATATCTCCAAGCAAAGACATCCACATATTCTTTTAACAGTTCAACCATTCTCTTTTTTACGCTTGTTTCTAATAATGCCCCACTTCTCTTTTCTCCTCTTCAGTACCTAAGTTGACTACTTCTAAAGACACTTTGTGCGGCTCAATGATCTTTTTCTCGTGCTCAAGTAGACGGGTGATCTCTTCAGGGATTTATTTGTTACTTTCTTCCTCAGCTTCATACACGGGGTATTCAAAGTTGGTAGAGGGCCTATGATCATTGTTTTTAATGGGTTTATCAAGAGATAACTTGCACATGATTTGTTTTGATTTTAGAAACAGATAAAAATGCAAGAATGTATGTGCAAATTTGAAAAACTATTTTTGATTTTTATTGGTTTTTTAAGTGTTACCATTTTCTGAAAAAAGATAAACGATAAAATAAAATGGAAGCAAAAATTGATCTTTTTATTAATGATTTGAAAAAAGCCCTACACAAGTTCACTTTTGTCTTGGGAAAAACAAAAGGAATTATTTAAAAATCCTGACATAACACTCTTTCGCCTTGGGTAGAGCGAAAGGATTTTTTTAAAAGACAAAAAATTACTTAGACTCGTGAATAACAGAAGAAATGTTGACAGAGGTCTAGTTGGAGCCATCCTTTCCACGCGTCACAAAGCTTGAACATTCTAAAGTATCTTCAATGATAGCAGTTATGTCTTGATCATCAGGATTGATGTAGCCGACACTTTGAAAGGCATCGAGCAAAGATTTGTTGTAGCTTGCAGATTATGGTTCCTTCCCCTTTGACTTCTGAGGTATGAATCCTAGACCACTTTTCTTTTTGTTGGTGGGAAGCTTAATGACTTGTCCCCAAACTTCATACGATCCTTGGGCAACCACTTCTTTGGCATCTTTCTAGGATGAAATGGATGCACCAACTTTCTTCCCGTGCACAGGATTGACAATTTCTAGCGCTTGGAACTGAGTCTCAATTTCTTCGATGTTTGGAACATGAGACAATTGGCTGACAAACATGGTTTGCTCTCCATAGATAGTTATCAACTTGTTGTTTACAACGAACTTCAGCATTTGGTGAAGAGTGGAAGTGACAGCTCCAGCACCATGGATCCATGGTCTTCCTAATAAACTACTATAAGCAGGATAAATATCCATTATCTAAAAAGTGGTTTCAAAATCATGTGGTCCGATGCGGATGGGTAGATCAATCTCTTTGGTGACAGTGCGCGGAAATCCTTCAAAGATCATCATGTCAACTCCATTTGTTCTAAAAGGTGCCCCTTAGTAGGACAAACTTTCCAAGGTACTCCACGGCATAATATTCAGGGAGGAACCTGTGTCAATCAACATGTCTGTTAGAATATCATCTTCATACTTTGCTGATATGTAAAGATCACGATTGTTTTTTTAGCCTCTCTGAGGAACCTCTCGTATCGTGCTGTCAAGGGGATTAAAGGTCATTTCTTCTTCGATATAATTGTGTCCGCTTCTCCCTTTATCTCTTTTTCTAGCAATCATAAACCCATCAGAATCTTAATGTCTCCTTGTATAGTAGCACAACCTTGCGTGCTTTTCTGTCATGTGGGAGAATCAAGGTGGCTTAAGTTGATCAATCCTTCTCTGATAAATTTGTCGTGTATCATTGGCAAGGATCTGCGCACAGTGGGAATATCAGCTACATACTTTGTTATGGAGCACTCTCCAATCATATTAACAGCATTCTCATTTTTTTTTTTGAGGATTTGGATGAGCCTTCGATCCATCATACGTTAGATTCCTTCCTTCATAAGTGAACATCCTCGGGGATTTCTACAGTAGAGTCGGCAAGAAACATAATTATGCGGGGTCAGGTTTCCCATTCTCCACAAGGTAGCATGCATTTGCACCAAATCACACCTTAACATATGCACGTCATAGACTTGATATTGGCCAGGACAATCATACACCATGTTAACAAAATTCACTTCTTCGTTCCTTCTTATTCTTCTCGTCATACTGATAATTCCTCTATCCATTAATCTTTGAAGGTCTTTAACCACAGTCGTACACCCATGGATGGAGTTTGAGCATATTTAACAAGCACTATAATCATGAAGAGGAAAATAGTCGAGTTCACATAAGATCGCATGCATTTGCACCAAAGATTTTGTTGATTCACGAACATTGTACACACGTTCATTACCAGATTGAATATGCACAGCATTAACATCCCCATGATTAGGTAATGGGTTTGCTCTAACATTTGGATTAACATCTCTGAAGGTGGGCATACCACTCCAGACCAGCTTTTGAACTTCACTCAAGAGAGGATAACAATTTTCCACAATGTGACCAGGAGCACCCTTTTGAAACGTACATTGAGCATTTGCCTTATACCTGTAAGGAGGATTAGCAGGAGGAGGTTGTGGATCCCTCAGTTGAACCAGATTCTTTTGTAACAGCATAGGGAGAAGTTTCGTATAAGTCATTGGAATGGGATCAAAAGGTGGATACCTTCTTTGATGATTTTGTTGAGGAGCTTGTTGTCGAGGTTGTTGTGGTTGAGATTTCTGAACACTTTGTTGCGGAGCTTGACTAACAACGGGAGTAACAACAGCAATTTGTTAAGGCTGATATTGTCTCTTTCTTCCTCTTGAAACACCGTTTATAGTTTCTTCTTTATTTTTGGTAAATTTACTACCAAACCTCTTAGTCCCACCACCAGATGATGATAAACCAACTTCTTTGCTTAGGCAACCTTCTCGGATACCTTCTTCAAGTCGCATCCCCATGTTTACCATCTCAGTAAAATCATTGGGTGCATGGCCACCATCTTTTCATAGTACAATGTACTTAGGTTCTTGAGGAACACCTTAGTCATTTATTTTTCTTCCATCGAAGGGATAATTTGAGCAACTAGCTCACGCCATCTTTGCATGTACTCTTTGAATGATTCTTTCTCCTTCTGGGACATAACGCGGAGTTGATCTCTGTCTGGTGCCATATCAATGTTGTACTTATACTGCCTGATGAGTGCTTCACCAAAGTCATGAAAAGTACGGATGTGTGTACTATCCAAACCCATATACCATTTCAAAGAAGCTCTAGATAAGCTATCTTAAAAATAATGAATCAGCAAGCGTTGATCTTTAGTATGCATGGACATATTTCGGACATACATGATCAGATTACTGTGAGGACAAGATTTCCCCTTGTATTTCTTAAATTTTGAGAGTCTGAACTTGGTAGGAACTCTGACATTCGGAACCAAACATAGATCATTAACTTCATTCCCAAATAGATATTTTCCCCTTAGGGTCTTGATCTCTTTCTGCATCTCTAGGAATTGGTCTTCAGACTCATCCATTCTTCCCATACCTTCAGAAGGTACACCATAGAAAGTCTTCTCATTATGGAGAGGAGTAGTGTTCACCACAGCAGGAGTAGTAGTTATAACAGCTTGAGGGATTGCAGTTTGTTGAGCAGGAATCTGTTGCTCAGCCAATTGGAAATCCATCTCTATTCCATATGGCCTAGTGGTCATAGGATTCAATACCAAAATTGAAGGAATCCGAGGAGTCTCGAATTTGGAAACCATGGTAGCTTAAGCTTGAGTTGATGGATGATTCTGAGCAGCCACCAAGTCTTGAATCATAGATGTCAACCTTTCAATACCAGAGCGCAAGACATCAACTTCCTTTTTCCGTTCTTGATCATCAACTGTACCATCTTCCATTCTTCGACGATGATTGGCGCAGTATTATACCGGTGCATCAACTTGACTTTCTGAGGAGAGAAGGAAGGAATGAGACTCTGACTCAGGTGTGAATGTGAATGTGAATGTCACATGATGCATGTAATGCAAAATACTTTTCATTTTTAATTTTCAAAATATCTTAAAATATCTTTTAAGGAATTATTAAGAACTTGTAAATGTAAACACCATAAGGTAACTTGAAGAGAAATTTCATTCATTAATAATAAGGGACAAGGGGCATCCTTGGTACATATAAAGGGACAAAGGTCATCAAGGGACAATCAAGGGTCATCGAAGTACCATTTCTTTCAAGAGTTTACAAAGGGACAAGGGACGTCTAAGATACAAGTACTTTCAAGAGTTACAAGATAGAATAATAAAGAAATCTAGTAAGATCATAAAAGCTCAATACGAAGTATACATGTCATCTTGAGTCTTCTTCTTCTTCATCTTAACCCTTTCAAGTTTCTCAATGATACTCTTCCATGCATTTGCTTCAGGAGAAAGTGCTTCTTCTTGCTTCCTTTTATTTTCTCTTTCATACCTAGAAATAGTAGCATCCTTTTCCACAAACCATCCATCTTGGAGGAAAAGTATGTCATCCTTCTCTTTCATTTGCTCATCATAAAGTTCTTCCATCATTACTTTCTCACATTCTGATTATTCAAAATTCTTTTTCCAATGGTCTCTTGATTTCTTCATCTTCTTTAGAGATTCTTGGAGATCTTCTATTGTTGGAGGAGAAACAACAGGTGCAACAGGCTTCTCCATGGGAGGTGGGGGAATTTCAGGAAGATAAGGCATCCTAAGTTCAACAACTATTGAGTTAATCCATTCTTCATAAGATTCAGGTGAGAGATCCCCTTTGGTCTTCCAATCCTTGATTTCCTTTCTATGACTTGGATGCCAAGCATTAGCAGTCCTTTCTCTAAACTCTTTGTTCTCAACCTTTTCTTTAAGGAAGAAACCATCCAACAAGATATTCCTTGGCCTTTTGTCCATAGGAAACCCAAATTGACGGCGAGCTAACACGGGTCTAGAATTGATTCCTCCTTTTGTACCAAGAAGGGGCACATTAGGAAAATCACCGCAGCTATCCAAGGTCTTCATCCTACAAAAGTAACTGTTGGTGCAAACAATGTCAGTGTTGGTGAGAGTCATGATCTTTAGTGACCATATTTGCCCTTCTTTGAGATCCCAAAAGTCATTGGTGTTTGGTAGATGAGAGATGTGCCACTTGTATAGCAAAGGAGTGCAACTAGTAATCATTCCCTTTCCATAGGACTTCCTCAAATGGATGGAGTAGTAAGTTTCTCCTAGCAAGGTAGGAACACGATTTCCCTTCATAAAGATCTTGATGGCATTCATATCAACAAAGTTGTCAATATTTGGGAACAAGAATAATCCATAAACCAATAGGGCAAAGACAGCTTCAAAGTCATCTTCCTTTCTTTCTTGTGACAAGGAGAGAGCTTTCTCTATCAAAAACTAAGCAGGTAGTCCAGGTAAAATAACTGGCGAGTGATCTTAATTAAATAAAAAAAGCCAACATGGCTTAAATAAGGCTGCCAAAATAGGCTTAATATTGTGCATTACAAAACGAAGCTCAAAGTTAACATGATAACAAAATATTGTAAATTTATTACAAACACCACTAGATATTGAAGTCAGCAGGAAGAGAAGCCTTCATCTGAGTATACTGCGAAGCAGACACGGCCAAGCTAAACTCGACCACAGTCAGTTGTCTCTTTAACTCTTCGATTTCGGTCTCCAATTGTTAGGCCTTCTCGATATGTTGAACTCCATCTTGGATATCTTTATTCGGTTCTTGACGATCGAGTTTACAAATCTCATCCTGAGGATCTTTTGCAACCTATATCTGCCTCTACAGTTCCAAAATTTGCTGCTCCCAGGCAAAAAAGTTCCGCTCACAAGTCTGGTACCCATCTTCGAACTTCGAATGCTGGCTATCCAAATCTTCAACATTGGCACTAGAAGCTTCAGCGGCATTCCACTTTGTAGTTTAATCCCCCACTTTAGCATTGATCTTGTTTGAAATTTCTTGCTTTCGAAAATGATCTGCTTGGAAGTGGTCAATTATAATCCCAGTTCGATCACCACTTTGGACACTTTGCTAGAGACGCTAAGAATGTCAACCTTCTTCATCAATTCTTTGAGGCCTATACAGGCATTAGCATTATTATTCATGGCCTGGATTAAGTCAATGTCAAAAAAAATTCTCCTTAATCTGGCAAAGAAGACTGATACCAGACTTCTCAGAAGTTTTATCTCCAGAAGTGGTCGAAGAAGCAGCAGCCTTTTCGGACGAACTAGATCTAGCGCTCATCATCGCCTTCAGATATTCCGCAGGGTTAGTAGCTTTTAGTTCAGCTAGTTCAGTCTGAGAAAGACTTTGAGTGACGTTTGAAAAAGCCTTCAGATTCGTGATTGTCCCAAAGGTTTGTCTTGTGTTTTCCTTCTCTCCAGTTTGCTTGTTGCGAACATTTTCTTGGGATTCAGGCTCCTTCGTTTTATCTTCTTTTTCGTCGGTGTCAGGTTGCTCATCACTTTCATCTTCCTTGGACAAGTGCAGATCCTCTTCCATCAAGTTTTCGTGACCTTGAGGAGGGATTTCTGTTTAGAACTATGACACGCAAAAATTAAGACTCACAATGTGATGGCCCTATGAAGTTGTTTAGTGCTATTACACGTAATTTTGTTCAACAAGAACAAATCACATTGAAATTGATAGGCATTTAACATTTCAACCAATGTTGTCAAAATCGCGAGTCAACTCGCTGAATCGAACGAGTTTGCGCTTTACCCATAGATGACCGAGCGAAATCGTGATCAGAATCGCCGGAGAAGAGGATCGACGCCGGATCGGCGTGCTGGAGCGGTGAATCGCAGGAACGGCGTGCGTTTTGATCTGTTTAGTTTCCGGGTCGGGTCACGACCCACCTTTGTTTTTTTTTGGGAATTGTATTCAAAGCCACAACCACGTTGCCTTTTCCTTTTTTTTTTTGCACAAGACACATTAATGATGAAAAGCCACGTATTAAAATCCACCGTTTCATTTTCCTATTTTTAAATTAAACCCTTCTTTCTTGACCTTCCACCCACCGTTTCATTTTCTTTTTTTTTAATAAATAATTAAAGCTTTCTTTCTTTCTTAACCTTCCACCCACCGTTTCATTTTCTTTTTTTTAATAAACAATTAAAGTTTTCTTTCTTTATTTGAACCATTGTGGCCTTCCAACTTTTCTCTCTAAATTTGAAGCAAGCAGTTGAAGAGTTATGGACACATTTTTCCCTCCAAGTGAACAAACATTTCCCTCCATCTCTCACTATAAAACCAAATTATCTCCCTCTCTGTCACCATACTACCAGTTACCTCTTTGTTTTGTTTCCCCTTTATTCACCCTTATTTGATTTGTAATTCTGAAAATGTCTTCACAACCTGTGATTGGTGGAAGTTCTGCTGCAAGTTCTGCAACAATTGTCAGTGTTGGAACTGGAGGTAATGTTAGACAGAATAGAAACACTGTTGGAATGAAAAGTGACATTGCTTGGAACCATGGTGTTGCACTAGATGCAACTAGAAGGAAAAT
>NW_026704943.1:0-110001 GCF_029867415.1 Vicia villosa
CAAATGCAAATATTGTGAGAAGATCGTCTCTGGAGGTGTTTACGGTTTGAAGCACCATTTGGCTGGAACACAAAAGGATGTTGTAGCCTGCTTATGCGTTCCAATTGAAGTTAAGGTTCAGATGTGGGATGTTGTTGCATCCTTGCAACAAAAACTTGTTAAGAAAACACAAACTGCAGAGTTTGAGGAACAAATTAATGTCATTGTTGAATCGGCGGATGAAACCGGAAAAAGAAAAAATATTTGCAGATGCTGATGGTGCAGCCAATCTTTTTAAGAGAAAGAACAATCAAACTACTATCAATAGCATTTTCAAGAAGAGTGTGAGGGAAGATGCATGCATGTATATTGCTTCTTTCTTTTACAACAATGTTATTCCTTTCAATGCGGTGAAGAGTGAAGAATTTCTGAAGATGTGTGCTTCTATTGCCCGACATGGTATAGGATTTAAGCCAACATCATACCATGAGCTAAGGGTGACATATTTGAACAAACAGGTTGAAGCAACAAAGCTGATTTTGGAAGAACATAAAGTTGTTTGGAAGAAATCAGGATGCACCATTATGACAGATGGGTGGACGAACCGAAGGAGGAGAACTATACTTAATTTTTTGGTAAATAGTCCTAAGGGAACTACTTTCCTTAAGTCTATTGATGCATCAGACATCACCAAGATAGTTGATAAAGTATTCAATATGATGGATGAGATCGTTGATGAGATTGGGGAAGAAAAAGTTGTTCAAGTCGTCACGGACAATGCATCAAACTATAAGGCAGCAGACGAATTGTTGATGCAGAAGCGGAAGCACTTGTATTGGACACCTTGTGCCGCTCACTGCATCGACTTGATGCTGGAGGATTTTGAGAAAAACATACCCCTCCACAAGGAGACAGTCTCTACTGGTAAAAGAATTACAACTTATATATATTCAAGAACTGGCCTTATGTCTTTATTGCATCATTTTACTAAAGGTGGAGACTTGATTAGACCTACTGCCACTCGCTTTGCCACTTCCTATTTGACCTTAGGATGCTTGAATAACAATAAGGGAGCATTGATAAGAATGTTCACATCTCAGCAGTGGAAATCTAGTGCTTTTTCAAAGTCGAATGATGGAGTTTTTGTTGAAAATCATATTACAGATAAGGGATTTTGGAAAAATATCATCATTTGTTTGAGGGGTGCATTTCCCTTAATCAGTGTGCTGCGCATGGTAGACTCTGATGAAAAGCCAGTCATGGGATCCATTTATGAAGCAATGGATCAAGCTAAAGAGAAGATACAAATTGGCTTCAACGGGGTTCAGAGGAGGTAATTATCTTTCATTTTTCACTTACTTGTTTGGTTTTGAAATTTATACACTTCAATGGAATAATTATTTCTATTTTTTGTCTCTCTTAGCTACACTCCCTTATGGGAAATCATTGACAAAAGATGGGATAAACAGCTGCACGGGCCATTGCATGTTGCTGGTTATTACCTTAACCCTGTGATGCACTATAGTCCTACTTTTAAGGCTGATTATGAAGTTAAGGAGGGAATGTATGAGTGCTTAAAAAGGATGGTGGGAAACAGGGATGAAAGAATTAAGATTGATGATCAATTGGAGGAATTCAAAAGTAAAGTTGGAATGTTTGGTAGTGAATTAGCTACATGTGCACTTAAGACCAAAACTCCGGCACAGTGGTGGGAATCGTATGGTGATACATGTCCGGAGTTGCAAAGGTTTGCTATTCGAATATTGAGCTTGGCATGTAGCTCATCCGGCTGTGAACGCAATTGGAACGCCTTTGAGAGAGTAAGATTTCAAAATTTATAAACTAATTTGTACTTTGTTTTTTAAATTATTGTGTTTTAATTAATTTTATAAATATTTAGGTCCACACCAAGAAAATGAATCGTTTAAAGCAAAAGACCATGAATGATGTGGTCTTTGTGATGGTAAATTCAAGACTAAACAAGAAGAAGCAAGCTAGGAAAGGAAAGAATTATGACATTGATGATCTTGCTTCTGATGATGAATGGGTTGTGGATAATGTTGAAGATAATTCAGATTCGGATTTGGATGCTCCAATTGAAGTTGGAGAAGAAAATGCTAATGGTGGTATTGGTGCTGCACTAGGAGATGATTTAGAGATTCCTAATGACATTGGTCATGCTGAAGATGAAATTGATGAGAATGAAGATCATATGGAGGATGATTTCCCTGATTTAGGATTGAATAATATCATGGATATCTAGAGTAGTAGTTTTACATTAGGATTAAGTTATTTGTTTCTGTTTGAATTATTTGCTTCTATTTGAACTTATTTGATTTGTTTTGTTTCAAGTTATGTGATTTGTTTCTGTTTGAATTTCATGTTGAATTGTTTGAGTTTTGAATTTTAATCTTTATGTTTGAGGTTACGATCCTACAGTTTTGTATTACGATCCTTTTCCGATCTATGGTCATCTATTTTGGTAGGATCTTACGATCCGTGTTACGATTATCCGAGTTACGAACTATTACCCTTCTCCCGATCCTAATCCGATTTACGGGTTTCACAATATTGATTTCAACCAACTTGTATAAAAAGGAACAATCAAATAGAATTGAAAAATAGTCTTATATTTAGGATGACATGAACTTTCTGTTGTTAGTTTTAAGACGTTTATATACAAAGATCAAACAAACACAAAAAACACTAATACAAGTCCCTTCAATATAAAAAACTATAGGAAAGAAATATAATTTCATTCTTTCAGAAAATACTGTATTGAACAAAACTACAGTTTATTTTATGAATGAGCCTTTCACGTGTTCAATGGAAGGGATGATTTCATGTTTGCACTTTTCTTCTTTTTCCATAATAACTTTTTCCACAAACTTCCTTTTCCTGGTTTCTTAGTAGGTACAACAGCCAAATCATTAGCAGCAGCATTGTCGTTGCCATCTCTAAATTCGTTCAAAGCTAAAATCTTCTCCAGAGGCTTTACAAAATCTGGGACGGTGGCGAGATTGGAGTCGCGGTCACTTACTTTAGAAACCTTTGCTTTAGAATCGTCTTCAGACAGCATCTGATCAAGCAGAGATCGATTCTTTGTTTTCATAACTTTTGGGGGAGCATGGCTTGGATTCATTTTTTTTGTCATCGTGGTGGTGGATGGAGTAATCGTATGTTGCACCGCAATGACATTGTCAAAAAGAGATGCATCCTTCGGTGCAGCCAATGACCTCAGTTGCTTCCCAAGGTTAAGGATGGTTTCTTGACACTCAGCCAACTTTTCTGAAGCAGCTGTTATTTCAAAGTCCTGTAGGATTGATAAACACTCTTCAATACAACAGAGATATGAATAGTCAACTCATAATTCAATTAAACAACATTTCAAATTATCTATTTCTAGTCAAACATACACTTGGGTGTGATATATATATATATATATATATATATATATATATATATATATATATATATATATATATATATATATATATATATATATATATATATATATATATATATATATATATATATATATATATATTGATCCCCTAACATGTCTATTTGAATAGAAGCATGATCCTGAATAGAAAGTTATGGCAGAAGTTGATCCATGTAGCCGATCTCACTTAGTGGGATAACGCTTGTTGTTCAACTTTCAAACCTTATCAAAAGTGTTCTACTAGGGTCACTTTCGGATAAGTTTATATTCGCCTCTTATACAGATTAGTTTGAAGCGCAAAATATCAAGCAATATTGAAGCATTGAGTCTGCATGTGCTTATTTCCAATAATATGTAACTATATATGCATTACTTTTTATGTTTCAGAGATTTATTCAAATGATATATTGTTAAATGCTTACCCTGCTCCAATTTGGGATCTCTAGTTTGTAACTTACAAAACATGTTCCGACAAGAACAGAAGTCTTATGCTACTAAATACGGTCGGCTACATGGATCAAACGGCACCATAATGTCTATCATATATCATATCTTCATCCAACTCATTAATCACTAGATCATAATAGTTTTTGTTATAGTTTTATTAGATTTCCCTTGATCTCTAGTGATTTGAATACCCTCCTTCCAATCTACTCTCCTTACTAAATAATCTTGAAAATTCAAGATGTAACTTTGTATTTAACGGAATCATGCCTCATCTTGATTAAATATTCCATAGTAAAACATAGGAACTAGTAATCTTACTATGAGTCATCGAGAAGAAGGAATATATTAAGATAAATTTACCGTTCGCAATGGCTTGTCTTTCTGGTTAATATCATGGTTTGTTGTTGTTGTATCATGGTTTGAGCACTCCTTGGATGTGCTGAGAACATTAATTGGATATGCAACAAATCCTCAATTAGATATGAAAGGTTAAAAAATTATAAAAAACATGTCACATTGAAATAAATATTTAAGATCGTTCGTACCTTTCAAGATGAAGCTGCAATTCAAGACATCTAGTCTCTAATTCTTCACAACATTGGTTTTTGTTTTCCAGTTCCACTTCTAATTCCAAAACCTTGAGACCGCTCTCTTTTAATTCAGCCCCTTTATGTTGTGCATCAAGATTTGATTTCATCACTTCGTGATTTATTACTTGATCCTCAAGTTTTCCATTGGATTCTTTTATGGATTGTAACTCTAATCTCAAGCTGTCGTTAGTTTTATCTGACTCCCGAAGTCGATCCGTTAAGGACTCAACCTTATCGTTAGCTGATTGAAGCCTCCCTTTCAATGTTTCCTTTTGAGATTCAGCATTGATCAATTTTCCTTTAATACTATTAATTTCTTCTTCCTCGTCGCAATGCATCTCCCGACTCTTAAGATCATGACCATTTGAAGTAGTTACTTGAGGAAAACACGGAAACTGTTCTGCATGATGATACAACTTATCTTCCTCTGCAAAATGACCTATCATCCCAAATTCCACTTCACTTTCGCTTCTTGTCTCATCCCATTCAAATTGTTTCTTGATGGCATCTCTCATACTAGAAACATCTTGAAGTGAAAAGCAGTGATTCATTATCCAGTCCAAAGCTATTGTTAGCTCCTTCGCAAATTTTTCATGATCAACCTTGCCATTCAGTAAATCATAACACACATGTAGAAATTGCTGTAAAACGTTGCTGAGTTCAGATGTTTTCCACTGGAAAACACGGACCATGTAGCCTGATGGCATTCCTGAATTTTTGAACGAGGGGACATTCTCGTCACTTGTGCCTAAGGAATCTGAATTATCACAATCCACAGCAGGCAAGCTGATTCTTTCAATAAGCTCAATTATCTTTCCTATTGATTTACCCAAATCTTCCTCGGCGTGTTGTTTTGTGCTTTTCATTGATGACGGGTCAGTAAAATTTACATCACCGGATGCAACTACCACCAGAGAATTATTTGAAGGGTCAGAGCCATCCATATGACCAGAGACTTCGTTCGAATCAAAGATACGCGGATCTAGATTATTCAAGGCTACTCTAATATTCTCGAGAATGTTATCAGGACTTTTTTGAGTGACATGATTTTGTTCCAGGACCATTTTTACTACATCCTGAAGCCAACTGGGAATATTATCCTTAAATTCATTAAAGGGGCATGTTTTTTGAATTGATGTTGAGAAATCTGGAATGTGATCAGACACTGGAGTGATCTCCTTGCCTACTACTTCGGAGGTAGTCTCAATTTTCCCAGTTTCTGAAAATCCGTTGATCTCATTAACTTCTTTCAAAGAAGCACCAGAGATTTCAGAGGGGTTTTCAACAGAGATCACGGCTAACTTTTCCATTTCAGCAAAGTCATCCATGAGATTCATTTCTGAAGTTCCAACGCTTCTGCAGGACATTGTTTCTTTTTGTATTCCGTTTCTGAAGTGCTCCAATTCTGAAATCAATGCAGAAGCTGAGGACTCCGCGCAGCTTACCTTGTCATCACTGCCAATATCAGACATTGATGCCAAAGAGATTTCACGTGACATAAGGTTACTTCTAAGCAGCTCTGCAACTACTTGACCTTTCGGTGATTCTTCATTATGTGACTCGAGCTGCAAAAGTTTGGAAGCTGTGCGAGAAAGCATTACTCTTGAGAATTGGAGCTCATTCATTTTCCTATTTAGTGAATCTTTTAAAGCTTTGTTTTCGTCTTCCACAGCATATAGCTGCTCCGTCAGAGTATTGATTCTTCTATTAGGAGTCCCAGGAGAACTGTCAAGTGACGACTCAACCGTTGAACTAGTCGAGTTCAACTTGCTTCTTCTTATTTCAACTGAATCTCGTCCTAACATTTCAACTTCATTTCTCATTTTTGCAAGGGAAGCAGGACCTGGTAATCGTTTCCGAACCAGAACGCGTAGTCTCTGACATTCTGATTCTAACTTGGCAATTTTTGTAACATTTTCTAAGTGATGTTTGTGAGAAACATCAGCTGTCCGTCGACTAAATTCTCTCTCTTCGTTTCGGATCTCCAACTCCTTTTCGAGAACACGAACCTCATACTTCAGAGAAGCATTATCTTTCTCAGTGGTCTCTAATCTAACCATCAGTGCACTATGATCTGCCTCGGCTTGAGACAATCGTCTTTTCAGATCCTCAATCAACTTTTCTCTTGCGAAAATGGATTTATTAAGATGAGAATTTTCAGTCTCAGCTTTCGCCAGCCTTTTATTTGTCTCGGATAACTGCTCCTCCCAAACCATGCACTCTTTTTCAAACTCTTTAGAAACCTTCATCACGGCATCGTGAATCCTTTGCCCTTGTTCTTCTCGAACATATCGTAACTGCTGCATACATTCTTTGAGAGCTCCATCCAAATGAGCTACTCTTTCTTCATAAACAAATCGCTGCTGCAAAGCTTCACCCATATCTTGCTTCATAGACAACACTTCGACTTTTGCTTTTTCCAAACCTTCAAAGCAAGATTTTAACAAAGACTGATCAAAGTACTCCAAAAAATTTCACTCATAAGTGATTCTACGAACACAAGGGACATGCCCGAATTTACCTGCTACCGCTTCTTGTGCAATTTTTGTTTGTTTCTTCACGAGCTCATCTTTAGCATTCCGGTCAGAAATTACCGAAGCAAGCTGATTATTTAATTCTTTCAAGTCTTTCTCCAATTCTTCTTTACCAGCTAGAAGTGCTTGTATCTAAAACACGAAGAAAAAAAAATTACGGATACCAATTATTTACATCTGATACCAACAGAGGAATTGTTAGCACCTATTAGGGTTTGAATCTGAAACCTTGAGAGGAACACACTATCAAGACTCAAGCCTTTGGCATCAGGCCAACACAAGGACAAAGAAAAAATAAGTAAAAGAAAAAGGAAAGAATTTTGTGGGTTCTATATTTCTATAAAATCACACTTACTAAAATTATGTGAGACATTAATTGATGAAGTAACTCTAAAATAGGTAAGACAAATAAATGAAGAAACAGAAAACTAAAAGCATCCAATGCATTCATACTATTATCATATAAACTTACAAGATTCCAAAACAATTGAAAAATAAGAAAACTATTTAAAAATGAGATTCAGAATATAAACAAAATTATTAATGCTGAAAATCAACTACCTAACTTACCTCTCCATTTTCTTTTGAATTGAGATTGTTGTTTTCAGTAGTAGTAATTGTCTTTTCTGATGACTTTTTCCTCCAAGGCCAGGGTTTTTGATCCATAATACAATACCAAGATGAATGTAACTATAATAATCATAAGAAAAATATTAATCTAAAAAAACAAATCATCAACAAAATTTCTATAATATTTCAGAAAAATAAATTAATAGAAATTTCTCATTTCATATAAACATCTAAAGTTTCCCAAAATAATAGCGTTATAATACTGACAAAATATAAAAATTAAAAACAAGAAAACAAAATTGTACTAAACAGTAAACACCAAGCTATTCAATGTATTTTGAGATGGAAAAGGAAATCAAAAATAGATAAATAAATTATAAAGAAAAACAGAAAGAGAGTGCTTGCGGTTCTTACCTATTTGAGGTTGAGTTTGTGCATGATGAAGTAAGAAATGTAGGAATAAGAATGATTTAGGTTAAGTGTTGTTAATAGATGAAAATGAAAATGATGATTGATTTGATCTGTTACCAACGAAAAATGAGAGTGTGAGGAGAACTAAGCAACAAGAAGAAGGAGTGTGTTTGGTGAGAGAGAGGGAAAAGGGAAAGAAGTAAAAAGGTGGGAAAGTGAGGAGTGTGAGTGAAGAGAAAATGACGGACGGAGAGTGTGTTGGTGAGAAGGAAGTGTGAAAAGAGGGGCGAAAAGAGAAAAGAGGTGGAGATGGTAAAGTGTCGGCTCGGAGAGTACTTTTTATTGGATCTGTATAATGAAAACACGGGAAAAGAGGAAGAGGGGAAATATAAAAATATTCTGGTTAATGTCTTGTAAGGAGAGAGCATCAGCATTCAGTAACACCTCAAAGTTGCAGATTACCAGTGATGATATTAATATAGTATAGTACAGTCACCCCCTCTCTCTCTCTTCTATATAGAAGACCATTATCTCCGACCTAAATATAATACTTTATGTTAAAAATAAATATAAACTATATCTGCCAGAATTTAAAAAAATTAGGTGAGTTGAAATATTTTTATTTTAGCACAAGAGATGATCACAAGAGAAGAGAAGATAATTTGAACCTACTCCCTCCGGCCTGAATTATAAGCAAATATTCTCTTTTTAGGTTCATTGAGTAATGAATGTATCTGGTCTACATAAAAGACCAGATACATTCATTATTCAATGAACCTAAAAAGAGAATATTTGCTTATAATTATGGCCAGAGGGAGTATGACTTTTGAAATATGAGTTAATTTGTTAACAATTTAAGTAGAGCTATCATTCACAATACTAGTACATTTAAGTTTAAAGTATCTTATTTTTTAGTTTTCAATAAGTATTTTGTTGTTTTTCTAAATATACTATATAGATTATTATTTTTTTATCAAAAGAGTATCAAAATATCCAAATTTCAAATAAAATAAAAAATTCGCAGCTGAGAAAAGGCATCATGTCCTTATAATTGAACCCACCCACCTCACACATTGGCGCATGCACCACCAGTGTCTCGGTTGTATTGGTGCTTATGTTCAAATGTTATACGCATGCGCCAATTGATTTGGCGTCAATGTGTATTTTTTTATAATTAAGTGTATTGTTAAATAATAATAAAAAATTAAATACTAATACTATTGAATCTAAATAGAATTACATGTAGCAAAATTTTGTACACATATTTTAACAATTTGTTTGATCATAACGATTATCGATTCCACACCCTAACGTTGTCTTTCTCCGTTGAAGCCTTCCACGATTCTTTTGAGGTGTTTGGTGTCTCCCTGGATTCATTTGGGGTGTTTGGTGTGAGGTCCCTGGGATATTAGTTTTATTCATGAAAGCTATCATATCTTCTCAGCTGTCGTAATCGAGTCTAGTGTCCATGTTGTTGTAGTTTGATTGTGTTAGTTGGGTTATGGGTGGGCGAGCTAGACGGTTAAATTGGGACATTAGACATATTGCATAAAACTTCATGCGGGAGATCAGTCACATGAAGTCGATGTTGTTGACGGTGAAGATCAAACTGAAGTTGATGTTGTTGACGATGAAAAATAAGAATCTGAGACACTATATGGTGAACGATGACTCTATAGACCATGAGCGACAACCATTACCTTTAAGCCATGTGTATTGTCCGCCTAAGCACATGACAAATTTGAACTTAGATGAAGATGAGTCATCCTCAAAAAAAATTTATAATATGTATATGCATTTGAAGGGAGCGTTAAAAGTGGGAGACAAGTTTCGTACAAAAGAAGATTGTGTGAGAGCTATAAAAAGGTTTCACATGGAAAATCACTTTGTTGATTATACTGTAGATCACATTGATGCAGAGAGGTACGTCATTTTGTGTATTTATATACATTGCATATTTTGACTTGCAGCATCGCACAGAAAAAGAAGTGATTCTTGGGAGATAAGTTATATGGATGCACCTAACACTTGCATTACCACCAATTTGATGCAGGATCATGTAAACTAAGCTCCCAAATAATATGCCACGAAATATTATCTCTCGGTAATCAATACAACTATACTCTCTCAAATACGAAAGCATTGATAGCAAGGACTAAGGTTGTTGAACGAGTATACGGTAATTGGGAGGATTCATACAAAGGACTTATGTAATATTACACAAAACTTCATGCGGGAGATCAAAGACAAGACTCTTCGGAAATAAGTTGTGAATGCAGGGTACGCGTTAACTAAACCATCATTCCAACAATCCCGCGTGTTGGAACAAGATTAAGAATCTACGTTCAGAATCTGGTTTTGATGATAACAAGCATATATTTTGTGAGTAAGAATTTTATTGCTAATAGTTTCATTGAGTGTGCAGAAACAGTGTCAAAATCCTTTACATCATACAACAACTCAATCAGAAAGTACACCAGAAGCTTCAAAGGAAATGATCAAACCAGTTACAAGAAGCCTTGCAAACTCAGAAGATCACGCACGTAGAAGATCAGAAGTTCTGAAGTTACAAGTTCTGAAGTTACAACGCAATGACATACAAAAGGTAAATAGCAACAGAGTCATGTCTGAATTAGAAGATAACCTTCAGCTTCAACTCAGCATGCAAAATAAAATATAATACAAAGGATCAGAATCAAGAAGAAAACCGTTACAAACATCATCATTAGCAAAACGGTTATAACATTTTAAAAGGAACAACTCCCAAGGTTGATTGAAAAAGCAACCTACATGCAGCCCATTAGAGAAAACAAAAGCACAGAGGAAACACGCTTGCATTTATTACACATTTCAAAGATCAAGACAACGAACACAAATTCAAAGCTATAAAAAGAAGTAAGATCTCTTATGAAAAGCATGGGTTCAGGAAAGATGTAGTAATCAAAAAGAGTTTTAATAAAAGAGGATTGAAATATTGTCCACCTGAAGACTCCTGTTCAAATTATTCCTCACGAACCAAAGAAGAAACACTCAATAAGAACTGTTGTTCTTAATCTGCTTATAAAGAAGATCAGAAGAAGAAGAATCAAAGAAGCAACACTCAATAAGAACTGTTGTTCTTAATCTTCTTATAAAGAAGATCAGAAGAAGAAGAAGAAGAAGAAGAAGAAGAAGAATCAAAGAAGCAACATTCAATAAGAATTGTTGTTCTTAATCTGCTTATAAAGAATATCAAAAGAAGAAGAAGAATCAAAGAAGCAACACTCAATAAGAACTGTTGTTCTTAATCTGCTTATGAAGAAGATAAGAAGAAGAAGAATCAAAGAAGCAACACTCAATAAGAACTGTTGTTCTTAATCTGCTTAAAGAAGAAAGTTGAAGATTAAAGCAAGAAGCAATCCTGAAAAGGAACTGATATTCTTAATCTGCTTGAAGAAAAGGAGAGAAGATCAAAACAAGAAGCAACCTTGAATAAAGAATTGTTAATCAACATCTGCTTCAAGAAAGAGTTAAAGTTAAATATTAAATCCAGAAGCAACTTCCAGATAGAGCTGTTACTCTAAATCTGCTTAACAGAAGAAGTGAAGACGAAGATCAACTTGAAGAAACGCTCAAAACTGCAAGACAATGTTCTTACTCTACTTACCACCAAGAAGCAGGGATCTAGTCAGAAGATGCAGACAAGAAGAGTTCAAATGATTATTCAAATCACTTGTCATACTGTTTGTAATTAGAATATCTGCTTATTAAGAAGCATTATGTGAAAACCAAGTTAACTTGGTAAGGATGCCTTGAGCAACCGAGTGAAGGTCTGATGCTTAAGAATACAATGGTTGAAGCCATTGTGGAAATCTCTTGGAGGCCAGGTGAAGGTCAGAAGTCCAGGAGTCAATGGATGTTATATCTCATGGAGATCACTGAACAACCCATTGTAGTTAGTCACTCGCGGGTAGCTTGTGCAGGGTTAGTCACAACAGTTGGCTGTGCAGGTTAGTTAGTCACGACGGAGGAACGTGCAGATGTAATCATGTTTGGTTATAGTGGATTAAAACCTCTGTTCAGAGGCAAATCACCTGAAGAATATGGATTGGAGGTAGCCTTATTCAGAAGGTGAACCAGGATAAAAATAAACGTGTCTTTTACTTTCTTCACAAATTCATTTTAACTTAGAACCTTCATGAATAAATCTTCAGAATTGTACTGAGACAAGTCAGAAGTTCTGATGATACAAAGAAGTTAATAATGAATATCTCATTGGCTATGCAACTCCATTCCAAACATGCTTCCGCAATATTGTAAAGCATATCTAGAATATGAGATACTAAGAAGAAAGAAAAGAAATTAAGGAAAGGGAAATTTAATCTGGTAAAGAACACAATTCAATCCCCACTTTCTTGTGTTTTTCTCCACCTTCAATTGGTATCAGAGCATGGCTCTGTATTGATCTCAAGATCAAACACTTAACCGTGTAGAGAGATCCAGAAGGAGAAAAACCACACTGAGTAGAAATTCAACTTCATATTCCAACACTCAGTATAATCAGAAGATGTCAAGGCCAAGATCTCAAGACTCTGTGCACATCATCAACACACCATAAGAAGTTTTGGTGGATCAACAGCAAAAGTTTACAAGAAGCTCAAGACATCAGAAATAAGAATGTGTGCTTAATGGAAATATGCTTAAGAGAAGACTTTCAAGATTCTTAAATCAAAGACCAGTCAGAAGTATTACACCAGAAGATACTCTTTCTCTCTCTCTCTCTCAGGATAAAAGAAGAAAGAAAATAACCAGTTCAAAGAATGGAGACACAGAAGAACAAGACTAAAGCGAAAACAGACAGAACCTCTGAAATTGCTCTCTCTCATAAAAGACATGAAGAACGGTTATCTCCAAATACGGTCAGATCTTTCTAAAACTTTCTCTTGATTGCTTTTCTGCTAACTATAAATGAGTTTATTAATAATGAGCATAAATCTTTCTTGCATGTTTAGTATTAATTGTCACCTACTCTTCTAGTTGTCAAATTCTCCATGTAGGTGTTGTAACCTTAAGAAAACACTTTATCTCTGTGTTCACCTTAAGCCAAATCAAATAATAGAAAAGAATGTTCGCTGGTTTCTTTTAGAAGTTCTTATAAACCTTGATAGGATAAAACAATAAACTTCTAAGGCTCCAGAAGAAAAGAACAAAGTAGTACTAAGAAACTTTGGAACTCCTATTCAGAAGATTACTGGACAGAAGTTTTCATGCAGTGTCACACTAACTCCAAAACATTAACACGTGGGTAAGTTTGGGAAACTTTGCACGCGCAAGGCACAGTGATAAAACTCTAGAGGACTGTTCCAACCTATTCATCAGTCTCGTCCTTTCTCGTGTTTGTCAAATTCATTAAAAAGGTATCATGATTATTTCTTTAAATTTTTTTTTCTTTTTTAACTGTCCGAATGTTCTCTATAAATAGTCTGTGAAACTGTCCGTTCTCTCTTTCCCTCTCTCATCTTTTCAAAACCCTATACGCTTCTCTGTCTCTCTCAACTACCGCTCAACAATGGCTTATGCGTCATCATCCCATCAAATCAACCTTCTTCCCAAAGGATACATTGAAACACAAAGAACAATGCTACTCCCTGTAAATAAAATAGAAGTTATATGTGAGTACATGGTGGATTTGTCTAACATCAAAGAAAACGGGATTAATTTATTTCCCGCAGTTAGGTTTCAAGGTTGGGAAAGTTTCTTTGACAGACTAATCGGACCAGTCTTTCCTCGTCTTGTTAAAGAATTTTGGATCCATGCAGTCACTATGCCTAAGACAATTTTATCAATGGTTATGGGCAAGCAAATAGTTATTACAGGAAACTTAATTGGAAAATTACTAGGTCTTAAAGGAGAAGGAGTAGTTGGAATTGCTGACGGAAGACCTGATATGGAAGAAGTTTATTCTGAGATCTTTAAAAACGGAAAATCTTCCCCAAAATTCATAAAGATGAAGGAATATTACCAAGTTTGGGCAAAGATTTTTCTGGGCTGTATCTTCCACAGAAAAGCAACAAGTTCTTCAAACTATGTCAATACCGATCAACAATTTCTACTCTACTGCCTAGGAAAAGACATCAAGATTGATATTGCGTATATCCTCTTCAATCATTTATGGGCTCATGTTAATGAATCCATAGAAAATCGGAAGGTTAAGGTTCAAAGAAACTGGATTCCTCTTTCGAGATTGATCTCAAATATTCTGACTGAAAATGGTCTAGTTGCTCACTTAGCATAAGCAAACTTGGTTGAAAATTTAGAACCAATATGTGGAAAGACTCTAAGTGGAAAGAACCTTCAGAAAATGAAGATCATCGAAGAAATTGTCTGTCCACCCACCTCCTATACAGAAAACTTCATTCATCAAAGAAGGGTCCAGATCAATGATTTTCCTATGTTCAATGCCGGAGATACTCCACAAATCATTCTTAATTTCATCAAATTAAACAAGGAAGCAGGCATACAAGTTAATCCAGCCGGGCTTCAAGGCAGAAACGATCCCATCCCAGAAGTTCACAAGAAGAAGAAGAAGTCTAAGAAGAGAAAGGCTGAAGAAGAAGAAGAAGCCTCTGTCAATACTCCCAAGGTTCAGAAGACCAAGAAGAAAAAGTCTCCAGGTAATCCTTCTACTCTCATCTCTGCTATTAATTCTGAAAGTATTGAAACATCTATTTTAACCAACCCCCAGATTATCGAATCTTCAACCTTAGAAACCAATCCTACCAATCCTCCAGAAAACCAAAATTTGGCACAACTAATGTCAGACATTGACAATTTTGATCCAAAATCAACTGAATCATCCAAACAAACAGAAACCATTATTGTCATCCAACAACAAGAAACTCAAACCGCTACTCCTCAAGTCATTCCCAACACTTTGGAAAATCCAAAAGAAACAAATCTTCAAACTGCCAATCCAAGAGAATCCTCACCCATATCACCTGCTGAAACCCAAACAAAAACTACTCCACCGGAAATCCAACTAGAAAATCCTGCCATTACTCACACACTAACAAATCCACACCCATCTGAAAATCCACCACCAAAAGAAACAATATCTCTCAGTTCCTCAGAACCTAAAGCTACACCTTCACCACAAAATCCACCGATTCATAAAGAATGTAAAGAATCTTCTGAATACAGGTCTCAATATGAAAATCCGATTCCAAAACCTTTAGCCACAATTATACCCGACACCCTTAACCAGAACACTTTTGTCTATAACACGTTTCCTGAGTCCATCACGTCCACACCCCCACACTTAATAAGAACAACTTTACCTTATTCACCAAAAAATACTGTCAGATCACCCTCACCTGTAGTACATGTCATCTTGGCCTCCCCATCACCACAAGATTCACCAACCTCACATAAAATAATTTTAGAAGATCCAATTCTCGAATCTCAGCAAATTGAAGTTTCTGGACTTCAAACTGAAAAGTCTCCAGAACAACAACCTGAACAACTCATTAACCCTGAAAAACCATTGAATCATTATCAAAACCATCTACCGAATCAAAACCTGACCAACCCTCTGAAAAGGAACCAGAAGCTCACCCTGAACCTCAAATTCCAGAACCTACATAAACAGATGTTGATATATTGTTCAAGAATTTTGAAACAGAGATGCAGGAATGGATAGCAAAGCTAAAAGCTGGTTGTTCAACAAACAGAAGTCCAATGGCTTCAGAAGCCTTGTGGAATGCATTCTGGAAAAGATTCAACTCTGAATCTATCAAGCTCAAAGAAGTGTGCCTAGCTCATGCTAATGAGAAATTTTCTAAGTACCTGAATGCTGTCATTACTCTTGTAATGGATCTCTGGGCTCTAAAACCTCCACTAGTCATTAACAACACTTCTGGCTCTACATCTTCTGAGCACATGGATATTGATGATAATCAAGCAAATCCCTTGGCCTTGATAAAGCAAATTTCCAGTGACGTCCCCAAAGACATTTGTGAAGGAAGAATACCAATGTGGGAAGTAAATGTTGATCAAGTGACTCCTAAGATTCTCAGTGTCTCCTCTGTACTTGTAAGTGTTGCAAATGAACAATCTGCTAGAATGCTTGAAACTCTAAATGAGCTAAAGAAGGAGAATGCAGAAACTAGGAGACTGTTAGATGCAACCAACAGGGAGTTCAAATCCTGGATGATGAAGCAGGAAGACTCCACAAACGAAATCAAGAATCTTCTGCTATCACTCATTCTAAAACAATGTTAAATTATTTTTCTGCCTAGATATTCTGACAGCTATCTATTTGTTTGAGTATTTTGTTGTTTATGAATTGCTATGAACTTTGCCTGCTTTTATAAATACCCTGCTTACGATTAATTCATTTGACTGATTTTACTCTGAATGATCTGAACATAATCTGGACAAGTATTTTTTGGAAATTAAAGATAAAATCTTCTTTATCCTGTGCACCAGAAGTTTCTGTCTTTAAAAATTGCAGGAATAATATATGAAACTGAAAGAATATACCCTCAGAACTTCTAAGGAAAATGTGCATATGCAAAGCCTCATATATCAATCTTATGAAGAAACAGGCCAAAGAGAAAAATGATACATAGGGGGGATTGTTAGAATGCTAGGGAACTATAAATCAGAAATTAATTCATAGGATTATCTAACTCGGGGGGAGACTATGCATCTCAGGGGGAGAATACCACCTTAATTCACCATCCAACCCTCTTAAAAGCTTTTTGATGATAACAAAAAGGTGGAGAAAGAATAAATAACAGATTTTGATGAATATTTTCCTGACTAAACATAACAAAAAGGGCAAAAAGAATTAATAATTAAATCACTTGATTGAACAATGTGAACAATGAAAAAGGGGTGTAATATATTCATTGGCTTATTATTATTATCATCTCATAAAATTGTTCCATCAAAATACATGGTTTTGTCATCATCAAAAAGGGGGAGATTATTGGAACAAGATTAAGAATCTATGTTCAGAATCTGGTTTTGATGATAACAAGCATATATTTTGTGAGTAACAATTTTATTGCTAATAGTTTCATTGAGTGTGCAGAAACAGTGTCAAAATCCTTTACATCATACAACAACTCAATCAGAAAGTACACCAGAAGCTTCAAAGGAAATGAACAAACCAGTTACAAGAAGCCCTGCAAACTCAGAAGATCACGCACGTAGAAGATCAGAAATTCTGAAGTTATAACGCAGTGACATGCAAAAGGTAAATAGAAACAAAGTCACGTCTGAATCAGAAGATAATCTTCAGCTCAACATGCAAAATCAAATAAAATACAAAGGATCGGAATCAAGAAGAAAACCGTTACAAACATCATCATTAGCAAAACGGTTATAACATTTTAAAAGGAACAACTCCCAAGGTTGATTGAAGAAGCAACCTACATGCAGCCCATTGGAGAAAACAAAAGCACAGAGGAAACACGCTTGCATTTATTACGCATTTCAAAGATCAAGACAACGAACACAAATTCAAAGCTATAAAAAGAAGTAAGATCTCTTATGAAAAGCATGGGTTCAGGAAAGATGTAGTAATCAAAAAGAGTTTTAATAAAAGAGGATTGAAATACTATCCACCTGAAGACTCCCGTTCAAATTATTCCTCACGAACCAAAGAAGCAACACTCAATAAGAACAGTTGTTTTTAATCTGCTTATAAAGAAGATTAGAAGAAGAAGAATCAAAGAAGCAACACTCAATAAGAAATGTTGTTCCTAATCTGCTTATAAAGAAGATCAGAAGAAGAAGAAGAAGAAGAAGAAGAAGAAGAAGAAGAATCAAAGAAGCAACACTCAATAAGAACTGTTGTTCTTAATCTGCTTATAAATAAGATCAAAAGAAGAAGAAGAAGAAGAAGAATCAAAAAAGCAACACTCGATCAGAACTGTTGTTCTTAATCTGCTTATGAAGAAGATCAGAAGAAGAAGAATCAAAGAAGCAACACTCAATGAGAACAGTTGTTCTTAATCTGCTTAAATAAGAAAGTTGAAGATTAAAGCAAGAAGCAATCCTGAAAAGGAACTGATGTTCTTAATCTGCTTGAAGAAAAGGAGAGAAGATCAAAATAAGAAGCAACCTTGAATAAAGAAATGTTAATCAACATCTGCTTCAAGAAAGAGTTAAAGTTAAATATTAAATCCAGAAGCAACTTCAAGATAGAGCTGTTACTCTAAATATGCTTAACCGAAGAAGTGAAGACGAAGAACAACTTGAAGAAACGGTCAGCACTGCAAGACAATGTTCTTACTCTACTTACCACCAAGAAGCAGGGATCTAGTCAGAAGATGCAGACAAGAAGAGTTCAAATGATTATTCAAATCTCTTGTCATACTGTTTGTAATTAGAATATCTGCTTATTAAGAAGCATTATGTGAAAACCATGTTAAGTTGGTAAGGATGCCTTGAGCAACCGAGTGAAGGTATGTTGCTTAAGAAGACAATGGTTGAAGTCATTATGGAAATCTCTTGGAGACCAGGTGAAGGTCAGGAGTCCAGGAGTCAATGAATGTTATCTCATGGAGATCACTGTGAAGGATAGAAAAACACTTAGAAAGGGGGGGTTTGAATAAGTGTAGCTTTAAAAACTTGACAGATAAAAATAAATTGCACAGTTATTTTTATCCTGGTTCGTTGTTAACTAAACTACTCCAGTCCACCCCCGCAGAGATGATTTACCTCAACTGAGGATTTAATCCACTAATCGCACGGATTACAATGGTTTTCCACTTAGTCCACGACTAAGTCTTCTAGAGTATCCTGATCACAACCTGATCACTCCAGGAACAACTGCTTAGACACAAGCTAAGACTTTCTTAGAGTATCCTGACCACCACGTGATCACTCTAATTACAACTGCTTAGACACAAGCTAAGACTTCCTAGAGTATTCTGATCAACACTTGATCACTCTAGTTACTTACAACTTAATGTAATCTTTCTAAGAGTATTACAATGCTTCTTAAAAGCTATAATCACAAACTGTGATATTTCTCTTAAAGTTTAAGCTTAATCTCACTAAGATATTACAAAAGCAATGTAGTGAGCTTTGATGAAAATGAAGTTTCTGAGCTTTGATTTGAACAGCGTTTCAGCAAGTTAATATGAGTTGTTTTATTCCAGAATCGTTAACCTTGCTTCTCATCAGAACTTCATATTTATAGGCGTTTGAGAAGATGACCGTTGAATGCATTTAATGCTTTGCGTGTTCCGTACAGCTTTGCATTTAATGTTATATGCTTTTGTCAACTACCTCGAGCCTTGTTCACGCTGTGGCTACTGACGTTGCCTTTAATAGCTTCTAACGTTCCTTTTGTCAGTCAGCGTAGCCTGCCACTTGTACTTTCTTCTGATCTGATGCTTGTAAATACAACGTTTGATTATCATCAGAGTCAAACAGCTTGGTGCAAAGCATCTTCTGATCTTCTGACCTTGAAGTGCTTCTTAGCGTGATACCATCAGAACTTCAGTGCTTTTGATCTCATGTTCTTCTGATGCTTCCATAGACCCATGTTCTGATTCTGCTTCGACCATCTTCTGATGTCTTGCCAGACCATGTTCTGATGTTGCATGCTGAACCTTCTGAGTCAAAGCTTCTGAGCGCTGATTTATGCATACTCTTTATATATTTCCTGAAAAGGAAATTGCATTGGATTAGAGTACCATATTATCTTAAGCAAAATTCATATTATTGTTATCATCAAAACTAAGATAATTGATCAGAACAAATCTTGTTCTAACAATCTCCCCCTTTTTGATGATGACAAAAACATATATAAATGATATGAATTTGCGATCAGAAAAAGCAGACGGCAAAAGACAAATTACACAGCTATAGCATAAGCATGTGAATATGTCTCCCCCTGAGATTAACAATCTCCCCCTGAGATAAATAATCTCCCCCTGAAATAAATACTCGAAGAACTTTAATAAAAGACTTCCCTGATTATTTCGGTAGAGACGATCACATAAGCTTCTGTCTTCAGAGAATTCATAGCTTCTGACTTCTGCTTCCATTGGACAGCTTCAGAACTTTGAATTTCTTTAGATCCTTAGACCACTCACAGCTTCTGATTCCTGCTTCCATTCAGGACAGCTTCAGAACTTGAATTTCTTTGATCTTCAGAACATTCCCAGCTTCTGATTCCTGCTTCCATCTAGGACAGCTTCAGAACTTGAATTTCTTTGATCTTCAGAAAATCACAGCTTCTGATTTCTGCTTCCATTTAGGACAGCTTCAGAACTTGAGTTTTCTGGATCTTTAGAACATTCACAACTTCTGATTTCTGCTTCCCTCGGATAGCTTCAGAGCTTTGAATTTCTACCAACATCACTTCATGCTAGATTTGTATCAGAACATTATTGAATGTACCAGAGCATCATCAGAGCATCTCTACATCCTGAAATGTTACAGAACAAAAACTAAACGACAAAAGTCAGCATGAATGAGTCAGAACATAAAATGTATATTAGAACACATGATATGTATCAGAGCCATGTAGGCTAAAATAATGTATCAGAGCAAATAGAATTTTGTCAAAGCAAATAGACAAATTTTGGATCAAATTCTATTATTAGTGCTTCTGATTCTGAAGCTTGACAGCACTCAGCTTGCTTCAGTTTCCATATGCTTATTCTTTTTACAGAATAACACTTCTTGTGGTTTTGCTTCTTGTGTTTGCTTTGAAGATTTTCTTCACTCTTTATACCTGCAAAACACTTAAACCAAATAGAACTTGCAGTTCTTGTTAGTAAAAGCAACTGATTAAATCAAATCATTTATCACATATTTCTCCCCCTTTTTGTCATATCATCAAAAAACAGAAAAGATTCAGAGACAAACAAAAAGAAACACACGGAGGAAAAGGATGATTTCATTTCAGTGCAAACAACAGGTACAGAAGTACACACAGAGAAGAAAGACAAGATGCACAGAAAAAACAGATGCAGCAAAAAGAAAGAAACAACACAGACTCAATCTATGACCCTAGCTTTGACAGGATCTTGGCCAGCATCTCTTGAATTTCATTGTTGTGTCCATCTTGCCTCACCATGAAAGTTCTAAACTCAGCATTGAGTGAGCTTTGCTCATCCTGTCTCTTCTGAATTTCTTCCAGAGTCCTTGCAAGACGAGAAGATTGATCAGAAGAAGTTTCACCGCTTTCAACCACAGGAATAGCAACTTGATCTGTAGCTTCCATGGATAGATTATTTGCAGGAATTTCCTCAACGGGATCTGATTCAGCAACATGATCTTCAGCATCTGCTTCTTGCATAGAAGCATCTCCATATTCTGCAGCAGGAATTTCTGAGTCTCCATTCTCAAGTGCCTGAAGAATGGCAGCTAGATTCCTGGGAGCAGAAGGACCTTCAACTTCTGGTGGGTCAACAACTTCCGGAATGACCACGCTTGGGCCTTTCTTAGAAGGATTTTCCCTCAGATAGTTAAAGAGTGTCTTGATGTCTCCGAGCAGAACAGGATGATCAGGAATAAAGATAACCATATCCCTGCATGGATTTGCTTCCATTTCAGCAGCCAGTCTTAACTGTTCCATCTCATCCAAGAAGGGCTTCTCTTCCAACAGATGTCTTCCTTTGAGACTAGCAAACCAGAAGTCTTCATAATTCCTCAGAATTCCACGAGGCCGTTGGGCAGCAGCTACACAGGCTTCCTGAAGTTCTAAAAACAGAGCATCTGATTTTCTGCGAAAGATCCTCCAGAAGTTCCGCATAGCAACATCATTCAATCCAGAACTTTCAGCAATTCTGAGAGTATCAAAGGTACTTCTGAGATTCCTTTTTATTGTTTCAAAAACTACACCAATAGGGTATTCAGGGCGGAAGTTTATTTGGGTTTTTGAACAAACAGGGTTGGAAGTGAAGTACGGATGGGGTTCTCTATCCAACCTATAAGAAGATTCTGCTTCAGTATCAGAATCTAACACTACCATTTCAGCTTCTGGACGAGGCTTGGGAGTGTAGTTGCAATCACGGAGCAGCTGCTCATGTGATGCAGAGGTTGGAAGAGGAGAATCACAAGGGTTGTTTTGAGAGGTGGAGGGAGTATGTTCAAATGTGGCATTGGGAAAAGATTGAGATGGAAAGAGAGTTTGAAGGGGTGGTATATCCAGAACAGGATTGGTGGTAGGTGGAGAGGAAGGAATGGTTATAGGAGAAGATGGAGGTGTAAGAACATGAACGAAAACAGGTGATTTTGATATGGCTTTTTCTGGTTCAGGTGTAGGAACAACCTCTATTGGTGCAGCTTCTGAACGATCAGCAGGAGCAGAAACAGGTTCAGAAATGCATATACCTTTGGAACCTCTCAGAAAAGCTTTGGCCACATCCTCAGTCTTCTTTTGCTTCTTACTCTTCGGCTCTTCAGTGATCTTTGCTTTGCCGCTAGAGATTTCTTTCCTTCTGACATATGCCAGAACTTCTGATTGATTCTTAGCCTCTTGAGAGACATTTTCTTCATCCGATTCTTGAAGAATCATCTTCCTTTTTCTGGTTTTCTTCTTCTCAACAACTTCAACAATCTCAGCATTGTTATTTGACTTCTTCTTCTTTTTCTCAGCTTCCTTCTTTTTCTTCACAAAATCATCAGAAACAGCCTTAACAACTTTTGCAATGACTTCTTCTGGGACCACTTCTTTCTTGGTGGTAGCAGCAGGATGATCAAGCTTTCTTTTGGTCCTTTCTTCCTTCTTGCGATGCACTATAATTGGAGCACCTTTCTCTTGATCTTTAAGACTTTTGTCCTCTTTTTGGGACTTCAGATACCTAGTTCTGACTTTTGGTACCTCACTATTGAAGAAGGTTTTAAATTCAGCTAGAACTGGTTCTCTTCTGATTCTTGATCCAGCAAGAGGTTGAGGGGTTTTAATGATAGCCTTAATCACTTTCATCTTCTTTAAAGTGAAGGCATTCAGACAGGCCCCAGTTGTGACAGCAAGATCTTTGATAATACCTTCAGATTCCAGGTTCTCAACAATCTTGGAATGAACCAGAAGATTTGAAATAATCCTTCCAAAAGGAATGATTGTTCCACCTTTTTCTCTGAAGGCATTTCTGGACTCCTTCACAGCCTTCCACATATGGTTGAAGATAATATAGATAGCATCAACCTTCTTCTTAGTGGCAATGCAGTACAGAATGTATTTTTGCTCATTGTTGATGAAGTCAGAAGCATGTGTCCCTTTCCTGTGATAGAAACACCCAAGGAGAATTTTGGTCCAGATTTTGTAGAGATCTTTCAAATCCTTGACATTCTTTGTTTCATTTATGTCTGGGTAGAGAGTAGATAACACATCTTCCCAATCTTCCCTTTTATCGATCTCAAAAGCTCCTTCAGCGTTTCTCAAATCAAACATCACCCTTAAGATGTTCTCAGTTACTATTACAAACTTTCCATGAACGAAAGACAATATGGATTTTGGAGCGACAACTGCATGTACCCAGAATTCCTTGACAAGATCTGGGTAGACTGGTCCACAGAACTCAGCAAACAAAGACGTCCATCCTTGAAAAATTATATCTTCTTTGAGATGAAAATCATGTTCTTCAATATTATCAAAATCAACCATAAGTTCGCATAAAACATCTAATTTTTCCTTAGGAATGGAGCACGCAACAACTGGAGTGAGTTCCTGATTAACTTCATCTTGAATATGGAGAAGGGTAGATGAATCAACATTTTGAGATGAAGAGGCAGCCATTGAAGTAGAATGGACAACTAGGAAGAACAGAATTCTGGGTTTTCGGTTAGGGTTTTAGAAGCGACTAAGACCTTTTCAAATGAGAGAATGCAAGAAGAAAGAGAAACAAGAGAGCGAAAAAGATATATGGTATGATTTGAAAAGAATATAAGGAGACGAATATAAAATAAAAAATAAACAGAATGAATAGTTTCAAAATCAAAAGAAATCATTTTCATTAAATGACGAGTGACGTGGGGAGAGAGATCGTGGTAAATGAAATGATTTAAAGCAGTTACCTAGGTCGGCGTCTTTTCAACTGCACGTTTTGTACTAACCGCACAGACACGTGTTCATCATCCGATAATGGATGTCAGTTGTAGAATATGAATAGACTTTACGCCTTTTTTATTCTGATCACTGCTTCTGATTGATCAAGTTTCTCTTCTGGAAACGCTCCTTCTGAAGTGTGCTGATGTAAATCTGAATGATCTTCTGATCCATTCCTTCTGATATACATAGCTTCTGGAGATTTGCTTCTTGGTTCTGCAGCTTCTGATAAGATAAACTATATCTGCAAAATTCTTAAGCTGCTTTGATTCTTCAAAACCAAGTTTATCATCAAACCAGATATTGATTGATTCTTCTACAATCAATGTTTCAATTATGTTATATTCTGTAGCTTTTAGAGCATTCAGAATACTCAAGAACGAAACACCATTGCTTTAGAAACAAACTTAAACCGATGGTTCCAGATCTAATAATCTTGCTCTTCTGATCTCCTTCACACTTAACTTCTCCAGCAGATTTAAGTATCAGGACTTGGAAAACAGTCCTTCTTCTCTTCAAGTGTTGAGAACATCTTGAGTCCAGGTGACATGACATGTTGTATGTTATCTTCTTTGTCACAAAGAGAATCTGCAAAAGAAATAATCTTTTTCTTTGGTACCCACATCTTCTTGGGTCCTTTCTTGTTAGTTCTCTTCAAGTTCTGGTGGAACTTGGGTTTAGAAAAATATTTAACAGGAGGAACAGAATGATACTTCTTATTCTGAGTTTCATGATATTTCCTAGGTTGTGTCACATGCTTCTTAGTGTGTGTTATGTGAAAGCTTTGTGCATGTGATGTGTGCCTAATATCATGGGAGTGGCCAAATTTAAATTGGTTATACAGAGGCTTGTATGATATTTTCATATCATCCACAGATTCAAGCTTGTATGGGATTTCACCCTCATAACCAATGCCTACTCTATTATTTCCAGACACAACATATATCATAGAAGCAAGTTGACTTCTGCCTATGCTTCTAGATAAGAATTTTCTGAAGCTCAAGTCATATTCTTTCAGAATATGATTCATGCTAGGAATGGCTTTTTCTGTTTCAGGAGATCCACTGTTTTTGGATAAATTTAAAACTTTTTCCTTTAATTCAGAATTTTCCAATTCCAGCTTCTTAGTTTCAAATTCAAATTGCTTCTTCAGCTTTTTGTATTTGATACTAAGATGAGCTTTGAGTTCCAGAAGTTCTGTTAGACTGGAAACTAACTCTTTTCTAGATAGTTCAGAAAATACCTCTTCAGAATCTGATTCTGATGTAGATTCTGATCCATCATCTTCTGTAGCCATCAGCGCAAAGTTGGCTTGCTCATCTTCAGAGTCAGGTTCATCTTCTGATTCAGAATCATCCCATGTTGCCATAAGACCTTTCTTCTTATGAAACTTCTTCTTGGGATTTTCTTTCTGAAGTTTTGGACACTCATTCTTGTAATGTCCAGGCTCATTGCACTCATGGCAGACAGCCTTCTTCTTGTCAGATCTTCTGTCATCAGAAGATTCTCCACGTTCAAATTTCTTTGAACTTCTGATGCCTCTGAACTTCCTTTGCTTGTTCTTCCAGAGTTGATTTAGCCTTCTGGAGATCAAGGATAGTTCATCTTCTTCTTCAGATTCTGATTCTTCAGAATCTTCTTCTCTTGCCTGAAAAGCGTTAGTGCATTTTTTAACATTAGATTTTAATGCAATAGACTTACCTTTCTTTTGAGGCTCGTTTGCGTCCAGCTCAATTTCATGGCTTCTCAAGGCACTGATAAGCTCTTCCAAAGAAACTTCATTCAGATTCTTTGCAATCTTGAATGCAGTTACCATTGGACCCCATCTTTTGGGTAAGCTTCTGATAATCTTCTTTACATGATCAGCCTTGGTGTAGCCTTTATCCAGAACTCTCAATCCAGCAGTAAGAGTTTGAAATCTTGAAAACATCCTTTCAATGTCTTCATCATCCTCCATCTTGAAGGCTTCATACTTCTGGATTAATGCAAGAGCTTTGGTCTCCTTGACTTGAGCGTTTCCTTCATGAGTCATTTTCAAGGACTCATATATGTCATAGGCCGTTTCCCTGTTAGATATCTTCTCATACTCATCATGAGAGATAGCATTCAGCAAAACAGTTCTGCATTTATGATGATTCCTGAAAAGCTTCTTCTGATCATCGCTCATTTCTTGCCTTGTCAGCTTTACGCCTCTGGCATTTACCGGATGTTTGTAACCATCCATCAGAAGATCCCATAGATCACCATCTAGACCAAGAAAGTAACTTTCCAGTTTATCTTTCCAGTATTCAAAGTTTTCACCGTCAAATACTGGTGGTCTAGTATAACCATTGTTTCCATTGTGTTGCTCAGCAGAGCCAGATGTAGATGGAGTTGGATTTGCTTGAGATTCACCAGCCATCTTTTAATGAAGCGTTTTTCTCTTCCTGAATCTTTTCTAAACACGGTTAAGTGCTTGCACCTTAGAACCGGCGCTCTGATACCAATTGAAGGATAGAAAAACACTTAGAAAGGGGGGTTTGAATAAGTGTAGCTTTAAAAACTTGACAGATAAAAATAAATTGCACAGTTATTTTTATCCTGGTTCGTTGTTAACTAAACTACTCCAGTCCACCCCCGCAGAGATGATTTACCTCAACTGAGGATTTAATCCACTAATCGCACGGATTACAATGGTTTTCCACTTAGTCCACGACTAAGTCTTCTAGAGTATCCTGATCACAACCTGATCACTCCAGGAACAACTCCTTAGACACAAGCTAAGACTTTCTTAGAGTATCCTGACCACCACGTGATCACTCTAATTACAACTGCTTAGACACAAGCTAAGACTTCCTAGAGTATTCTGATCAACACTTGATCACTCTAGTTACTTACAACTTAATGTAATCTTTCTAAGAGTATTACAATGCTTCTTAAAAGCTATAATCACAAACTGTGATATTTCTCTTAAAGTTTAAGCTTAATCTCACTAAGATATTAGAAAAGCAATGTAGTGAGCTTTGATGAAAATGAAGTTTCTGAGCTTTGATTTGAACAGCGTTTCAGCAAGTTAATATGAGTTGTTTTATTCCAGAATCGTTAACCTTGCTTCTCATCAGAACTTCATATTTATAGGCGTTTGAGAAGATGACCGTTGAATGCATTTAATGCTTTGCGTGTTCCGTACAGCTTTGCATTTAATGTTATACGCTTTTGTCAACTACCTCGAGCCTTGTTCACGCTGTGTCTACTGACGTTGCCTTTAATAGCTTCTAACGTTCCTTTTGTCAGTCAGCGTAGCCTGCCACTTGTACTTTCTTCTGATCTGATGCTTGTAAATACAACGTTTGATTATCATCAGAGTCAAACAGCTTGGTGCAAAGCATCTTCTGATCTTCTGACCTTGAAGTGCTTCTTAGCGTGATACCATCAGAACTTCAGTGCTTCTGATCTCATGTTCTTCTGATGCTTCCATAGACCCATGTTCTGATTCTGCTTCGACCATCTTCTGATGTCTTGCCAGACCATGTTCTGATGTTGCATGCTGAACCTTCTGAGTCAAAGCTTCTGAGCGCTGATTTATGCATACTCTTTATATATTTCCTGAAAAGGAAATTGCATTGGATTAGAGTACCATATTATCTTAAGCAAAATTCATATTATTGTTATCATCAAAACTAAGATAATTGATCAGAACAAATCTTGTTCTAACACACTGAACAGTCCATTGTAGTTAGTCACTCGTGGGTAGCTTGTGCAGGGTTAGTCGCAGCAGTTGGCTGTGCAGGTTAGTTAGTCACGACGGAGGATTGTGCAGATGTAATCATGTTTGGTTATAGTGGATTAAGACCTCTGTTCAGAGGCAAATCACCTAAAGAAGGTGAACTGGAGGTAGCCTTATTCAGAAAGTGAACCAGGATAAAAATAAATGTGTCTTTTACTTTCTGCACAAATTCATTTTAACTTAGAACCTTCATGAATAAATCTTCAGAACTGTACTGAGACAAGTCAGAAGTTCTGATGATACAAAGAAGTTAATAATGAGTATCTCATTGGCTATGCAACTCCATTCCAAACATGCTTTTGCAATATTGTAAAGCATATCCAGAAGATGAGATACTAAGAATAAAGAAAAAAAATTAAGGAAAGCGAAATTTAATCTGGTAAAGAACACAATTTAATCCCCCCATTTCTTGTGTTTTTCTCCACCTTCACCGTGAAAATATCATCTTGTCAAATTGTGGATGCGTTAAGGTGGATCGATAATATTCCAATGGAGAAATGAACTAGGGCCTTTGACAATGGTCAACATTTGGGCCACATGACAACAAATATTGTGGTATTAATGAACTTTATCTTCAAAGGCATCAGAAACCTACCCATAACTAGGGGTGACAAAACAGGTCAGACCCGTCGGAGCGAACCGTTTAACCCACCATTTTTGGTGAGTTAGGCTGAAAGTTTTGGCTCAGTACCTGAAGTTAGCCTAACCCGCTTAAAAAAGCGGGCCGAGGCGGGCGGATTTTGCCTGCGGGCATTTTGTAAAACTTTTTATTTTTTACTTAGAATTAAAAAAAATTAACTATCAAATCAAAACTCTTCTCTTAGGACTATGGGTCTTTATTTTTTTCTTGTAATGGGTCTTTACTTAATTAATTTTTGAACTATTTAGACTTAAGACAAGTTGAAGTTCTATTATGCATTGTTAAAAAATATCTTTTGTTAGCCTCTTTGGCAATGATTAAAACTTTTGTAAATTATGTAATGAATTAAATTATGAAATAAAAAAACAAAAAAATTAGTGGGCCGGCCCACCAACCTGCCAACTCGTTAGTAAATGCAACGGGCTTGACTTTTGAGCTTAGACGCCTAAGTTGCAATAGAATGATGCTTATAATGTGAGATATATTTGTGATTGTATGATGAAAACCTAAGTTTAGATGATAATTTAGGGCATGTAGTGTGAGGTAATCGCGGGAATTTGGATTGAATAATGCAGGAAATCGCATCAGGAAATTCCTGATCGCATAGCTTCGCGGGGCGAGTCGTTTGTATCTTTGGAACGCGTTGGGTGAAGGTATGGGAGAGAGGACGTGTTAGCTACTGCCTTGTCTCGTCGGGCGAGAGACCTGAGAAATTGAGAGAATTGACTACTGCCTTGAGTCATCGGGCGAAAGAGGGTGCTCGCGGGGCGAGGGGTGCCAGAACCAGAAAAACCGTTATTTCAAGCTATCAACCTTCTGGAAATTCCAGAAATGTCCTCCAACGAATATATTATTTTATTTGGCTATAAATAGGCTTGAAGACAAAAGGAAAAAGTTGCTCATTTTACACGCTCATTCATACATTCTTGAAAGCCTATTCATAAGCTCCTTATTCTCTTTAGTCCATATTCTCAAAATAATATTTACTTCAACTTGTGTAGAAGCATTACATTGTAAATAAAATCTTTTCAAACTGTAGTTTGATTGTGCCTTAAGGGACCAGTTGGTCAGAATCCTTGAGAAGTCTAAGATTAGTGTGTCTTAGAGTTTGTAAGTGAGTCACTCGCGGTTAGCTTGTGCATTGTAATAATCTTGAGATTATTGGATTAAGACATTGTTGATAAGGCGAAATCACTTTGACTGGTGGACTAGATTAGCTTGATATTTTTCAAGTGAACTAGTATAAACATATCCTGCTCTTTCCTTTTTGTATTTCTATCTTTCTTATCAATAGTGAAGTTTCTTAAAAGGGGATTTTCTTAGAGAAAAGTTACGTTTTAAAAACCCTATTCAAACCCCCCCTTCTAGTATTTTTCACACCTTCAAAGTACCCGTGGGCTTTCCCCGCCCCGCACCCACCTTTTTGCGGAGTGAGTCTATGTTTTAGGCCCGCGTCCTCAACTCTGTCCACCCTGCCCCGCCCCATTTTTTGTGGACTTTTGCGGAGCTAGCCTAAACGAGGCGAGCATGTCCGTTTTTCACCCCTAGCTGAAACTCAACTGATCCATAACAAGCTCAAAACATAACCCATTAACGAACATATCCACGAACAAAAACAATGAAGCTCATTGTATGTTCGAGAAAATCAGACCTAAGCTCTGACTGACCGAACCACCCATTGTCGTGTCGTCGGTCTCCTTATCGCAACGACTCCACTGACTTCTCACTCCGTGTCGCAAGGAAAACTCCGTTGTCCACCTCACTTTATGTCGTCGAGCCAATTCCACTACGAGTCTCTCTCACATCTATGCCGTGTTCGTCAACTTTCAAACTAATTTTTAGGTTGTGCAATTTCAAAACATATATCTTACCTTCAGAACTTAAGGTTTTATTTAACATTTTAAAATATTTAGGCTATGTTTGGGAATTTAGAGGGGAAAAGATGAGAGGGCTTTGAAAAATAGGAAGAATTGAGGGAAAAAGATAAAAAGATTTTGGGCCGGAGGGTTTGAGTTTATTCATAACACCAAAAACCACATAAAATGGGGGAACTCAAAAATTGTATTGAAGGAGGGTTTTGAAGGGTTTACATAAATTTTTAAAATATCTTTTAGGTTGTTATAGTATTCTGAAAATTAAAAATTTAGTAATATAATGACTCTTTTATCATTCTAAACAATTTTTTTTTTTTTAAATGTCAAATATTTTCCTATATTTTTTTAAAATTTTATTTTCGGAAGCCTTCCCCTCCCCTCTTCTTCAAACACTCAAACATAGCCTTAAGGTTGTAAAACTGGGTGTTATTTTCTAGAGCAATCTTGATAATCGTTGAACACTTACATACCATACGTTAATAAAATCTTTTTTGGTTTTCTCTTTTCTTCTGTTACGAAAAAATGTTAACCAAATCAAATAACAACAACTAATAATTCTCTAATAAATACTACTACTACTATGTTATATAAGCATTGCGCTACTCTATACTAAATCCACTCAGAAATATTAAATTAATTGGCAGAATCTGATCTTGATATTCTCGTGATATTGTACATGTGAAATTTTATAAAATTTAAAAATAGCGTATCAACAACATTAAACAAGCGGTTCTTCCAAATAATGGGGCATAATTAATAGAGTCAACTAACATGTCATGCTTTATAACTTAAGCCTTTGGAAGGACGCTTTTGTCCAAGTTTTATCATTACTTGTATTAAAGTTTTATCATTATCTTAACTTCATTAATAATGGAGATTACCACACAATTGATCAATTAAGTTGATTGGTGGACCATAATCTTACTCACATAGTCGGTAGTTAGGACAAAAGGATGTGCCCAGGTTGTTTCCACTCAGATTTGTTTTCTGCTAAATTTCCTTACTCTGTTTTAGAATAATATTAAATTTTCTTAATATTAGATAGATGATTTGTTTTTAGCATTATTATTATTATTTTTGTACTTAAATCTTATAATTAAAATCCAACGTCATATATTTAAGGAACTCCAACTTGTTTTCCTCCTAATGAGATGCATGCTGGGTTTCACCTCAAATAGCTTACATTACAAGCAAACTATAAAGTGGATTGTATTTCATAGGTGATCGGTTTCAATTAGAGCCGGTAAAACGGATCGTATCAACCGGATCTGAAAATGTGTTAAGATTGATGATATTAGAGAAAAGAAAGAGAAAATATTGTGAAACCTTGTATAGAAAATATTAGGAATAGTACAAATGAATGAGTAACTTGTACAAATGAATACAATTTTTCTCTTATACGCTAATTAACTAAAAGATCTAATTATCTATATTTCAAGAGCCTCTCGCAAGTTGGAAGGTGTTCACAACACTTCCAATTTGAGACGAGTAAAGAAAAAAATGGTTAAATAAGTTTTTGATCCCTATAAATATCTTAATTTTGGTTTTTAGTCCTTATAAAAGAAAAGTCGACTTTTAGTCCTTATAAAATTACTTTTGCACTCACTTTTAGTCTCTCTACAGGAACTAAAAGTGAGTGCAAAAGTAATTTTATAAGAACTAAAAATCGACTTTTTTTTATAGGGACTAAAAGTAGGTTTTGGTAATTTTATAGGGACTAAAAACATATTTAACCAAAAAAAAGACTACAATTAAAGTCAAAGAAAAAAAGAGTAATCTCTAAATTGATAGTAGTTGAGGTGCATAGTTCTTCGAAGTCTTTCACCAACTTTTGAGCCTCTTCAAACTTCTTTCGGTATCTCAACAACATTTATTTTCAAAGGAATTAGTTATATAGCAGCACATGTATGTAAATCAGAAGCAGTCAATTTATTAACAAATTTTGTTAAGAAAAACTATTTATTTCTCTGTTCCAAGTGATTATATAGATTCGATATTGATTTTATTGGGAACTAAAATCTGAGTTTATGGGTTTTGCATTGTTGAACTTTTTGGGTTTATGTTAGTCCCTCTCAACTCCATTTTTGAGTTTTAATACAATTAAATATTTTTTTATATCATGGGTCACTATCAACACAATATCAAATTGAATTATTTTATTTATCTCACGAGTCACTAATTAATCTATTTTTTAACTTCAATAAAATAAAAATTGTATTTTATCTCATTAAATATTACTATATAGTCATTCACATAACTAACGCTTTATGTTATGGATCACTATCAAATTATTATTTTTATTTAAAGACAAAATTATTATTTCCAAATACACTTAATTCAATACGATTATTGTTCAATTGACAATTAAGAAAATAATTTCATATTTTTTATTTATATTTTAAATTTTACATTTACATTTCTTATAATATTATGAAGTTAATATTCTATCAAAATTTATATTTTTCTCATGTCTAATTAATTTACATAATAATTAATAAAATTGCTCATAGTGACATTTAACATTGACTTTCATATCATTCAAAATATACTACATCAAATAGACGAATACTCGTGCGGCAGCACGGGTCTCTTACTAGTATTTCATAGGTAATCTAAAGTTTCAATTAGAGCCGATAAAATGGATCGTATCAACGGGGTCTGAAAACATGTTAAGATTGATGATATTAGAGAAAAGAAAGAGAAAATCTTGTATTGAAAATATTAGGAATAGTACAAATGAATGAGTAAGTTGTACAAATGAATATAACTTTTCTCTTACACACTAATTAGCTAATAGATCTAATTATCTATATTTCAAGAGTCTCTCGCAAGTTGGAAGGTGTTCACAACACTTTCAATTTGAGACGAGTAAAGCAAAACAAAAAAATACTATAATTAAAGTCAGAGAAAAAAAAGAGTAATCTCTAAATTGATAGTAGTTGAGGTGCATAGTTTTTCGAAGTCTTTGACCAACTTTTGAGCCCCTTCAAACTTCTTTCGGTGTCTCAACAACATTTACTTCAAAGGAATTAAAAAACCTCCAATCTTGGGGTTAATCATCTAAAAGCCAAAGACAAAAAAAAAATATAACCATCAAGCAGAAACCATAACTCAAGGTTTAACCACTTGTAGAAATCAATAATCCAACGCTTAACCATTAAGAAGAAGCCAAAACTCAAGGCTTAACAACTTAACAAAAGCAAAATGCTTAACCACCATAGGACATAAGCTAACATCAACAAGGCCATTAAGCCAATCGCTTAACCATCAAGAGGACTAAATCACTCAAGAAAGAAGCAAAACAACAATGCTTAAACATCCATGGTAGAATCTCAAATGAAAATTTTAACCACAATGAGCATAAGCTCATAACAAGCCAATAAGGTTAAACATCTTAACAAATCAATCATTTTCTCTTTGACTCAACCCGTTTAGAGGCTTAAAGCAAATTTTAAAATTAGGTCTTTAAAATGTTTTTTAAAATGATAATTTTGTAGTTTCTAAAAGTTGAAGTCAAGACCCAAAGAAAAAGAGACCTGCATTTTACCAACTCAACTATGATAATATATGTAACTAATGTGTCATTATATATTTTTATAACTAAATAATAAAATTTTGAGGCCTTTTTTAAGCCTAAAATATTAAGCCCTAGCCTATATTGCTTGGCCCTTGGGTCGGCCCTGGTATGAAACCACTTGACGAAGAGTCGAAGATAGCTCAGCAAGAACCCAATTAGCCGGTGTCTTCATACAAAACACAACACAAGCACCAAATCGATAAAGTACAAGTCTTGGCATGAATCCAGTTCAGCAAGCAACATCAAAAATGACAAGAATATGTAAAAAAAAATTCGTTGATAATATCAGTAACCTCCAAAATGAATTGCCACATTAGCCTTCAAAGACAATTCATGGTAAAGTTCCATTAATCAAATGGAAACATAAAGGCAGTACCAAAAATATGGAGGACACAAATTTGCAACTCTTCTTTAGCTATATACTAATACTTACGGCAACAAACTATACACAACCATAAAAAATTACAGCCCACAATTATCTTCAATCTTCATAGAAGAGTAAAATTGATTAATCAATCTTCAACAAACATCAACAATTTCAATTCCATGAGTTACTTCCAAACTAATTTCAATCTATGCATAAATGAATACTCCAGAACTCGCTATATCAAAACTACCTCAAAACATAATATGGAGGCCAAAGAATAAGCCTTGATCAAGATATGGATTAACCTAATCTTGAGAAAAAAGAAACTTCAAGAATATTACATTTGACCTTCAACATTTCAAAACAAGAAATTCTAACCTCCAATTAATGACAATGAACTCCAAAGAAAAACTAGATAACCATCTTTATCGAAACAGAGGGGAGTTGCAACTAGAGATGATTCACAACCCCAACCCAACTTGAGATTGATGGAAGACTCAAATTTGAAACTGAATGAAGAATTTGAATGGAGATGAAATACTCAGAAACAAAATCATAAACAAATCTTCAACACAAATTGAGAAGGGTAATGGAACGAGAAAAAATTAAAAATTGAGAAAATTGGAATTTCAAAAAAATGCAGTGAAATCATGCCTTAAGGAGGAACCTATGGCTTTGATATTATGTTAAGATTTATGATATTTGAGAAAAAGAAGAGAAAATCTTGAGAAATCTTGTATTGAAAATATTAGAAATAATACAAATGAATGAGTAAATTGTACAAATAATACACTTTTTCTCTTATATACTACTCCCTCCGGCTAGGGGTGGGAATAGGCCAAGCCGGCCTACAGGGGCCTAAAGCCTGGCCAGGCCAGGCCAGACCTATTTGATAAAAAGGCCAGGCTTGGGCTTTTTTAAAAGCCTATTTAATAAAATAGGCCAGACCTAGGCTATTAAAAAAGCCTATAAAGCCTTGTAGGCCGGCCTATATTTTCATATATATATATTAAAATTAGTCTAAATAGGTTGGCCTATATATGCATATATATTAGAAAAAATGTTAAATAGATTGGTCTATATATGCATATATATTAGAAAAAAAATGCTAAATAGGTTGGTCTAAATGTTCATATATATGCGACCTATAAGGCTTCTTAAGTAATATGAATTAAGTAAAACATTAATAAGAAAGAGGCTTTTAAATAGACTTTCAGGCCAGGCCACGCTTTTAAAAAGGCCATGCCAGGCTGAAAAAAACGAGCCTATAGTAGGCCATAGGCCAGGCTCAGGCCTTATAAAGCATAGCCTAGCCTAGCCTATTCCCACCCCTACCTCCGACCCTATTTATAAGAGAAAGTTGACTTTTTAGATTCATTGAATAATCAATGTATCTGGTCGATAATACAGTCCAAATAAATTTATTATTCAATGAATCTAAAAAGTAAGTTTTCTCTTATAAATGAGACCGGAGTTAGTAATTAACTAATAGGTCTAATTATCTATATTCAACAAAACCTATAATTTTTTTAGGTTTGAACAAAAAAATTAAGGCCTATTTATTATCTGAGTTTTTAAGCCCGACCCGTTAAAAGTACGATGTTTATCTGAACTAGGAGTGCTCATGGTTCATGAACTGCACCGAGCCAAACCACATTTATGGTACGGTTCAGTTTACAATAACCACTTCAAAAAAAATTCAATTAATTGCTAAAATGGTTCCAATTCAATTTAAAACTAATTTATATTTATAAACTAGTTTATAATCAATTTGTAATTCTAAATCAATTTTATATTTTGAAGTCTTTTAAAGTTAATTATTTTAATTTCATATAAATGTATATTAAAAAACAATATTTTCAGGAAAAGATTTCCAGAGTTTTTTCCAGGCAAAAATAATTTTCAAAATTTTTTTCTTCAGATTTTTTCCACAAATTTTTTGATTTTTTTTTATATTGTGTTTGATTTCTCTGTCTTTCTAGATGAGTTATGTTAGCACACATTTTTATATATTTCTTCTATTTATCGTTTTAACTTTTTACGTGATAACTCATATATTTTTGACCTTTTATAATCTAACATTTGTTTAGGGATGTCAATGGGGCGGGGGCGGGGGCGGGGATACTATCCCATCACAATCTCCGCCCTCGAATCTATTCCCATCTTCGCTTCAGATCCCGTTACGGGAAGATTTTGTCCCCCATCCACGTCCCCGCGGGTACCCACAGATCCCCAAGATTTATAAACATGATTTTTTATTTTTTATTTTAAATTAAATTAATAGTACAAGCTTAAAAAACTAACCACAAGAAATTTAAAAATTATTCTTTTACGATAAATATATTGTTTTAACAATATTTAATCTATAATATTGAGCATTATGACCATCAAAATTTCAAACTAAAAAAATTGAAATAATCATTTAGATCTTACTTTTTTATTAACAATACATATATATTTTAAATTTGTGTATAAGATTAATTGTATGAAATGACAAATAAACTTACATAATAATTTAAAATTATATATTAATTACGGACATTATGCTATTTTAAGCGGGGCGGAGACTCTACGGGACGGGGATATTTACGCCACCCCCGTCCCCGGAATGGCTTCGGAGAGACTTTATTCCCCATTTCCGTTCCCGCGGGGAAAAGTTTTCCCGTCTTTTGGAATCCCAAACGGGAAATCCCCGTGAGAATCCCCGCTAACGGAGACAAATTGACATCTCTATACTTGTTTATGATCTTGAAGAGTAACAATCAACTTAATGTATTTATTAGTTACAAAAATTATTTGTATTTATCACCATTTTAACATGGGAATTTATAACAACTAAAATATCTTAGTCTTAAAATATTAAGATTTCGTCTCAGGCATAAAAATAAGAGTATGAAAATAAGAGTGATCCAAAATTTTAAATATGCAATAAAATCTTCTCTTAATTGTCAACACAATTTAATAATTCACTAAAATGGTTGAATTTGGATTCTCTCCAATTTTTCCTCTGCAGCTCCTTATTCAGCAGCAATTTTGACCTTTGAATTATATTCTATGCCTGTCTATTATTTATATCATTATATTTTTCTTACTTACTAGCCATTAGATTTAGAGCATGATAGAAGCTGGAGGCTAAAAATTGGAGAGGATCCATTCTCAAAATTGTTACAACCTGAGTAATCAGTAGTAAGCAGGTGAAGCACTGCCACCATTCCTTGCTATCAACTTTAAAATCTGTTTCTATTATTTTCTATTTTATTATGTAAATATCAATTTCCTCAATACACAACAAGAAAAACTGCTATTAGCTATGACAGATTCCGTAGCTAATTTGAAGTTAATCTCTATGAAACAGAATTAGCTAGAGATTAGATGGGGATTAACTACTATATAGGCTGTAGCATGGATTGAGTGGCTAATTCTCTAGTCCCAAAATCTCTAGCAAATTTCAAACTAATATTTTAAAACTCCTAGCTAAACCACAACTGAACGGTAGCAAACTACCAGTCTTTAATTTAAGTTTCCAAACTAAACAACCGCAATATGGCTACAACATTGTTGCAACGAATCTCAAGCTAAATCTAATTAGTTCATATTTTTTATATTTTTTATAACCACTCATTTAAAGAAACAAAATTGATTTTAAAAAATAAATAATTTTTTTCATTTAAAATTATACTTAATTACTGCAACCAAAACACAATGAAAAAGAAATTTCATATTTTAAATATCTTATATAATTAAATTAACTAAAAAACAATTTATAATATCATTAACAATTAACAATATAGAAAAAAACAACTTTATAAATTACAATTACTGTAATTACATCTAGGTTACACATAAATAAACAGAAAATTTTGTTTTTATTTACAATAACTAATAATGGAAGACCTTGTCATTTTTTGGATCTCTTCTTAGGAAGAAGTGTGCGGCTAGTTGAGCAGCTTTCATGAGTTCTTTCAAGGCTCTATTAACTGATAAAACCTTCTTCTCTCTCCTAGATGTGGTCGAGCTCATTTGACAAGGTTATACTCGCCCTTGGGACAGTGTTCGTCCATAATCATAGCAGAATGAAGAAGAATGCACGCAAAACGTTCTGTCTGTCAACAAAATCATAGTAGAATGAAGAAGAATGCACGTAAAATGTAGATAAATGAGTCAAATTCACATTGTTCTCCATAATTTTTTGAGGTCCAAACTATTGGGTCGAGTTACCATTCGAGTCGGTTAGCCCATTAAACTAATTCAATGCATCTCCACGCAAAAAGTTTAACAAGTACCATCACAAAAATATACCCAATACCCATAATCGACAACAAAGCTAATTATATTTAACATATCCAACACAATAGTCAAGCATCTTGGAACTTTGAAAGCAAAGTGTAATTAACGAACACGAGAATAAATAGAATTAATATGTAAGTAATATCATTAATATGTACCATGGAGAAAATTAATTGGCGCAGTTGGAGAAACTTGATTCCATTGTCTGGTTATTATAGACTTCAAATTGTATTCCACCGAGACTATAGCAGTCGAGGAGATATTAGCAATCAGCATTAACAATTAGTCAGAAAAAAACGTGTAAGGAGAAGAGATACAATTGAAAAGCATAACATATCACATCCAAGAATTAACTAACCATGAATCTGAATCTACGATTCCCGAGATTTTGCACTAGTTGGAACAAGTGAACAGCGACTAATGTTGAGAAAATTAATAACTTCCATAGATGAATTTGCAATTGGAGATGAGAAGTACAAATACACCTTTAGCTTGTTATAGTCATCAGTTGCCTGAATTGTCCTAGTTTCACTGTTAATTTGGAGTAGCTTGAGTCCTGATGTTGACATAAACCTTTCTTCTGTCTGTGATCATGCTCGCAATACAAGAAAACCGAATTTTCGAACATCAAATCCTCATGAATTACTAAATATATCCAGTACTAATCTACTATTACCATGTTACATGAAAGATGGCACTCACCAATATGTACACATGAACACTCGAATTCGCCATTCTTGTAAAGCTGTTATCAGCTATGTCAGTACAGAAACTCCTATCCACTACCAGGATTGCTCGGCTGTATCAAATAGGAGATAAACTAACAAGATAATACATGTGGTTTGGCTTCAGAATTTTAAGGGAAAATGGTACAACCTGACCAGCACCATAAACAAGAAGCTGCAGAAAAATATAACAGCGAGAAGTTAAAAATCGATCTGATATTATGGTAACAAAATACTCTCTCCATCTTGTTTTGAGAAATCTAAGCAATTGTAGATGGATTACATTGCAGGCATTCACAGACTTGCATCCAAAACCTTCGCCTATACAAGGTTCGGTGAAAGATATATTTACGGAAACATTCGAAGATCTTGTGAAAGTTGTTGAGGCAAATCTCACTGTACTTTCTAGATAGTTATCAAACTAGAAAGATATGCAATGATCCCAATTCCTATGTCTAACTGACCCTTCTTGAGAAAACATCTATTACTATTTTTACCACTTTAAATCCTATTTCGCATATTTTAAAATCAGTACCTTGTTCCATAAAGCTTCTCCCTCAACTAGCATTTTCCATTTCTATTTTCCTAAGAGAGCCATGTTAATTTAACATAAGTATTTCTCACTGTGAAAGTAGTTTACATTTGAACATGTTGATATAGAGCATAATAATAAAAATGCTCAAATAATAATACATTTATTAGTACATGTTGAGGACTAAGAAATTAGTCACACAACAGCCAAGTTTCTTGGAGATGTGAGAGAACAAGATACACATAACTCCATGATCACCGAATATAGTACACATTATCCAATAATGAATTCTACTATACATGATGCAGAATTAAATTATACCATATCCAGTAGTTTTAGACTACCTGGACATTCACCAATCCATCTGCTGCATAAATATCAAATATCCAACCATTTCTGAATAAGTTTAAATACAGTTTTGTCTCGTAATAATCCACGGTGACCAGCAGAAACTCCTATCCTTTCAACGGCTTCAAGTCCATCGGTCTGTGACATCAAAAGACAAATAGCATAGGGAATTATTATCAGTAGATAAATTTGGAACTACAATATTAAGGGAACATCAAATAGATGGTTCAAAAAATATCAATCTATCTGGCCTATATCCATACAGCCACAGAATGCATCAATCTTCAAAAGCCAGAAAATAATTTCCTTGAAAAGCTTAAAAATCCTAGATTGACCTGTTTAATTACTTTAACATCTTGATAAAAAAAAATACTTTTAACATTAAAATCTGGCATTATAGCCAAGTCCTAAGTAGTTATGATAAAATCAACCCTACAGTTAAGTATATGTACAAAATACGAAAAGATGAAAGTGAGCACCTTGGTAGATTCAACAGGAACTGATCCATCTCCACCAACATAAGAATATTGTGGCTGAAACCATAGAGAAATATTTTAGTTCAATACTCATACATGAAAAACACACACTTCAATTAGAAAGAATTCAATCTGCTTGCTTATTACTAATAGAGACTCCCTTGCAGCAGAGCATTGATTACATGAATAAAGACTAACAGAGTCTAACCCACCTTTTACTTCCTTCGCCTTATGAAGGTTATTTGAATTTAAGCAAATATTTTTTCATTGCATCATGCCAATATCAAACAAAACTAAATTGAAATGCCAAGAGAAAACATACAAAGTAAGGGTACCCCTCCCTACTAAAATTATTAAGTGCGAGCTCCATAAACAATTTAATGAAATAAAGGAAGAAGTTCCCACACTCAGTACCATCTTTTTGTTGTGGCACCTACAATATAATAGCAATTAGTCTTCTTTTAACCTTTGGTGATTGGGGCTACACATAGGTGAAAATCATTAAAAAAAAGTCATTCTCACCTGGGGCACTAATAATGGGATTTGAGATATCAAATGCTTAGTCTCCGGCCTGCCCCCTGTTTTATGAAAATACGTTCTGCAAATTGGAACAATTTTTCAAATTTGAGGAATAAACAAAAAAAAGCAGGTATGAAGCAACAAAGAGATAAAATTGAATTTACCTGTAGCCCACATGTTTGTGGACAACCATTGCAATAACTGCAGCTGACCCAAAGAACATCACTTCCAGTGTCAATTTGCACATAAAATTCTACTAGAGGAGTACCTAGTTGCACCTTGGTAAAGTAGTACTTAATTGACTTGATTCATATGCACACAAGTGGATACACAAACCTCTATTAAGAACCAAATTAGAATTCGTCAACACGCTCAAATAAACACAAGAAGATAAAAAATATGCTCTAGGGTTTGGATTTGGGGCTTGAGATCATAGATAGCGCAAAAATTAAAATCAAAATAAAGATTACCATTTATAGCTCAAAAATCAAAATCAAAATAGGAAAAAATAGAATGAAATTGGAACCTACACCCATAGAAACACGAATCAGATGTGAGCAAATTTCAGATGTGAGCAAATTTGAGAGAAGTTGAAATATGGGAGGAATTGAATTGAAAAATGCTTCTTCTTTTGTGTCCATGTCTCAATGGCTGGGGATTTATACACAAATTCATTTATCTCTTTTTATTCGATATAACTAATGGAATTAAAAACAAACATTCAAATAAATATTACAGATCGACAAGATCGAAGATATACCTTCGAAGAGATAGAGAGATCTAGGGCACACATTGAACACAAAGATTGGAGAGTATGCAGATTGACAGAGAGTGAACATCTGAAACAAAGCGATTGAGCGGAGAAAGAGAGATCGAGCATAGGGGATCGAGAGGAATCATGAGAGCGATCGAGAAGGATCACTAGAGTGTGTGTTCAGGTGTAGGAGATCGAGCGAGTACGTTTTCGAATGATTACTAGATCTCACAATTTTTGCATTTTGTCTTCATTTATTTTTTACTGAGAGATTTTTTTTTTATTTTAAAAAAATGAAATTGAATAATAAGTTGTTCAATTATTTTAAAAGTCTAAGCTTTAGCTATGAAATTATCATTTGAGGTATAAGCACATGTAATTAACTACAAGTTTGCTAGAATATATATTTGTAGCAAAATTTTAGTAGCTAAACTAACATTTTCTTGTAGTGATATATGTTATGTTATTATGACAATATGGAGTTTTAAGTTAACAGTAAATAGAATATATATATATATATATATATATATATATATATATATATATATATATATATATTAATTCATGTGAAATGTATCACATTGTAATATTATTATCATGAAATAATTTTCATTCAAACGTCTCTCATTAGTTTTAGTTAGTAGGAGTATCTTTTATTTAATCAATCTTTTTTTAATTATTTTAAATTTTCAGAAAAAGATATTTTAAATTTGTTTTTATTTTTTGGAATAAAAAATTTTCGAAATTATTTTTCCGTTTTTTTATATTTTCAGAAAAAGATTTCTAATTTTTTTATTTTAAAAATTCAAAATTTTCTATATATAATTAAACCAATTTATAAAAGGAAATTGGTTCTGAACTGATTTTAAACTGAATTTGAATTGTTCAGTTCATTAACCATTTAAGTAGTTTCGTTTTTTTATGGTGCAATATAGTTAAGTTCAAGTATACAATTCAGTTAGCCATATTTTTAAACATCTCTAATCTGAACTAGTATGATGGGATTGTCCACTTATTTTTTTAATAATAAAAATAATTTAAAAATATAAAATTCTAAAACAAATTAGTTGTTATTCAGTGCTTCTGCTATTTTGCTTTGGCATGTTAATTGAGTTTGTTCATATTTCAACTAGTTTCAGTTAGAGCTAATCAAAATTGTTTAAGAAGTTGTCCCAATCGTATCAAGGTCACCTAAAAAAATGTTTATTTTGAATTGTAGTGTTTATTAGCTATATTTGTGATCTACCGCATATTCTTATTTAACATTTCCTTATTTTCTTTTGCAGGCATTGCAAAACCTTAATTCATCTTTAGTTTGTTCATAATCTTGTAATCTCTTATACGTAGTTTAAGAAATTAAAAGAGCCATGCATTATTGTTACAATCTATCTAGAAACAATGTTTCCTTTTTAGTGTCATAGTTGTTTAGAGAATTATCCATTGTGTATATACATTGAAGCAGGGTAATTAGGTACCAATTTGCCATAGATTCCTAACAATGATTGAGAAATGGAGTGATCAGTGATGTATTTATTAGACAATTTCTTTTTACATAATGTACCTTCTTACAAACTCCTAGTGAAATTTCTAACAATGATTGAGAAATGGAGTGATCAGAGATGAAATTTTGGATGTGTACCTCTGAAGGTATATTTTTCTTTAAAAATAAGGTGATTTTGGATGTGGACATTCGAAGACATTTTTTTTTATAAAAAAATGTCTTCGGAGATAAACATCCGAAATAACACAATTTTTTATCTTGAGATTTTTCAGATATGTATATTTGAAAAAACTCAATATTTGTTAAAAAAATCAAAATCAAAATGAATCAATTGTATTAATAGTATAATTAATTGTATTAATCAAAATATATAATTAAATATATACGATTTTAATCAAGATATATAATTAAATATATATTATTTTTATCAAGATATATAATTAATTAAATATTCAACTCCATAATGTTGTGACAAATTAATTTTATAATTTAAAAAAGATAATTATTTTTATAATTTAACCGCATAAATATTTAACGGATATTAAATATATACCGTTTAAAAAATAATTACTTTTATAATTTTTAAAAAAAGTTGACAAATAAATTAGGGATTTTAGAAAATAGGAATTTTATTTTGCGTTTACAAAAAATGATAAAAAAGAAATGACCCATTGCTGGACTGTTAGATTTTGGAGGAATTAACATGTCACCCTTTAAATTATACATGACACCCTCTATTTGATATGCCTTTACTATTATACTTTTGTCTAACACTTTTAAAATTCAAAAATATGAAATTTTACTAGAAAATTTTCAGGGTGTCGGAAATTTCAAAAAAATCCTTGAGCAATGTTGGAAATTTCGAAATTTCTAATACTTTCTACTAGAAATTTCGAAATTTCCGGAAATTTCGAAATTTCCTTTATTTTGTAAAAGAAATTTCAAAATTTTCGATACTTATAAGGGTGTACCGAAAATTTCATCCAAAAATTATTTGTATCTCATCAAAGATAAATTTAAAATATTTAAATTTTGGGGGTGTAATGTTTAATTTAGGGGTGGCATGTTAATTCCTCCCGATTTTATTAAACAATTTTCGGTTTGGTGGAACATTGGGGGTGTGGAAAGTACAACCTTTAAAGAAAAAGTGTGTTTATTCTATGTAAAGCCCATGGGCTCGTAACACCCAAGTCAGTTCGGTACTGTCTCGTTTGATTTGGCGGCTCTGGTTCATACTACTTTTTATCTCTCTGTCTCTTCCCTCTCGAACCGAAATCTTCAAGTAAAATCTCTCGATTTTTCGATTTTAAACAAAGACATGGCTAAACCGAAGCAACAGAAGAAGCCACCCCATAAGAAGCAGCAAAATCCACAACCACAAGTATAACCTTCAACTTCTTCCAATATTGTTTTTCTTTTTTATTGCAATTTTCTATCTCCATTCAATCTTCAATGGTTCTATAATTTATACATACTAATCACTTTGTTGGCAATGCGCTACTTGGTTTAGGACTAAATTGACAGATTTAATATTCATATAGTTTAGGGACTAAATTGATACTTTATTATTTTTGAATTTTTGTTGAGTGTGATCATGGCATCCTGTATCAATTCTTTAAGCAACAAATCCGATTTTAGGTTTTGGAATTGTTGGAATTTCCGTCTTTATTGCGGTCTGCAGTCTGTCCTTAGTCGCCTAACTGTGGCATTTGACTTGCCTTCATTGCAGTCTCCAACGCCTATATTGTGTTGGGTTTGAAGGGGTGTATTTAGTCTCAAGTTGCTTAGAAATATGGTCTTTGTGGTGTTTATAAAGCTTGGGCAACCCGCACCTTGCAAGCCAATTTTTTATGGATGAGTTAGGCCAAAGTCTAATTCTAATATAGTATGAGAGTCTATCAATCAGACCAGGAGTCACCCACCACCGTTTATATCCACACACTAAGCCCAATAGTGTTGGGTGTGAGTCAGTTTCGTAGGGATGAGTTAGGTCAAATCTAAGTTTTAAGATGGTATCAGAGTCTATCCTATATCCGTTGAAGAGTTTTCCGCATCGTCCACGCTTTAGTCTCTTTGAGACTAGAGCGTGAGGGGGTTTTGTATAGATGAGTTAAACTAACTTCTAATTCTAATAGTAATGCTTATAGGAATGATGGATGTTGTTTGTATACCTGGCCATTGGTGATCTGTTATTTATTTGGTGACAGAACAAAAAGCAGGGAAAACAGGATGATACTTCTCAATTTCGGACTCAGGTGGATGCTTTGGGCCTTCGCATTGTTGAAGTGACAGCAGACGGTAATTGTTTCTTCAGGTCTGCTTTAATGCTTCACATCCATTTTCCAATTACTATCATCTCTATCGTGTATTAGTATAGGGTATTAGTAACCAATAGCAAATCGAGATTTTGGTCTTGTTTAGAGTGTATGTGGTTCTTTGTTCTTCCCTTGGTGGTCTTTGATCTGGCGTTGTTGGTGCAGTTGGTTGAGATCTAGCTTGATTCTTCTTTGATGTGTAATTATTATAGGGCAGCTTCTTGTCCAGAGTTGACATTGTTTGTGGCTTGTTAGTTTCTGGACTTGTAGTTTGTTTTCTTTGTTGTACCTTTTGATACTTCTTGTGCCAATCGTCTACTCATTTGTACTCTGTTTGGGTTTTTATCCTTTATTATTAGTAATTCATTTAGATCTCTGCCATGTCCCTTTTCCCTTCTTCCATGGGCGATTCAAAGTGAATTTCATGTTTATGGAATAGCGAGTCAATTATGTGAAAAGTGTCATTTTTATTTATTTTTTATTTCTGCACTGTTCTATTCTTATTCAGATCCCTTGCTGATCAGTTGGAAGGTAATGAGGAGGAACATCGAAAGTACCGCAGCATGGTGGTGAAACACATATTGGTATGATGTTTTGGAAACAATTATTTTCTTTCTTTTCCTACTCTTCCTGGTTCAATCTTTTAATTTAATTACTGTGAGTTTTGAGATTTTGAATTGCTTTTGTAATGATCATGATCCATATGAAAATCCTTATAGAATAATAAATGTCATTAATCAATTGATCTGAAACTGTAATGACAGGACAACCGGGAGATGTTTGAGCCGTTTATTGAAGATGAAGTCCCGTTTGATGAATATTGTCAGACCATGGAAAATGATGGTACATGGGCCGGACATATGGAATTGCAGGCAGCTTCTCTTGTAACACGTAGTAATGTATGCATCCATCGGGTGAGTAGTTGCTGAAGATGTTCGATTCTCCCTACATTCTCATGTCCATCTTTTTATATGTTACACTAATGATTGATTAGATTATTCATACATTCATTTGAATGAAGATCCGGGTATGCCATTGTCGCAGTAGAGATTTGTATCCTCGGAAAAGTGCTTCTAAAATTTATTGGATTGACTTTGCATGTTGTTGCTCCCTTAAGTTAAATGACATTCACATGCTTGTTTGTTTTCTTATGCAGAACATGTTTCCTCGGTGGTACATAAGAAATTTTGATGATTGTCAAGTTCGTATGGTCCATTTGTAAGTACTGTGAAAAATCGGTTTAGAACAATTGTCTCGACCTTACATATGAATTTTGATGCTTTATATGGGTATGTTGTTATTCTAGGTCTTATCACGATGGGGAGCATTATAATAGTGTGCGGTTAAAGGATGATCCTTGTGATGGACCTGCAAGGTCAATTATAATTAAGGTTCTTATTAAAATTCTGTTTCCTAGTTCTGAAATTCATGTCAAGAGTAGTAGCTATTTTCTGATTAATTCTAGTTTTTGAAAGGCTGATGCCGATCTTTCAATGCCGTCACATCAAACAAAAGATAAGGCTAGCAAACCGTATGCTCAAGCTGGTAGGACAACTTTTCAGCCGGGTACCGTAAAGTTGGTTATGGCTGGAAGTGGTTGTGAAAGCAGAGAAAAAGTGGAACAGGTGCAAAAGTGCATGCTCTTTTTATGTTTTTTCTTTCTTCTTCCAGAAATTAACAACTTGACATGTAAAAAAAATTCCTTGTTACAGATTCTTGAGCAGGTTAATGGTGATGTTGGTGCTGCAATTGAATTTCTGATAGCAGAACAAGGAACAGAAGAGTGCTCTTCAAATTCTGATTGCCTTCCTAGTCAGGCTAGTACTACCGGTAATGTCTACATCGCAATTTTCACTTCCGAACTGATAGAGGGAAAAAAATCATATTTTCCTGTTCATAGTTGGTGCCAGAGTTGTTAATCCCGGATAGCGGAGCGGAGCGGCCAACCTCCGGGAATGGGAATAGTGGGAATAGCGGCATCCCGGATAGCGGGATAAATTTTTGTATACTAATAATTATATAATAATCTATAAACCACTCATAAAATATTTATAAAATATAATGTGAAACAAAGAATAATGCTTAATTAAGATTCAAAACATAAAGATTCAAATTAAATTTAATTTTAATAAATAAGTTAAATATTTAATAAATAGACTCAAAAAATATATAATTTGTTTATATATTTTCTTAAGATAATAGATAGATACAAAATTAGTTATAAAAAATAGGAAATAATATAAGATATGATTTTTTTGAATAAATATATAATAAGATTGATACTTAGTTAGTACACTACCACTACCGGTCAAAAACATATACAGTATGTTAACCTAATTATCTCTAACTCCACGGCGGCACAGATCTCACTTCTTCAACCAATCAACCCTAATTCACTTCTTCTTCAACCTCTCTCTCGCTTTGCGTCTCTCTCTCATTCTCAGTCTATGAATCATATCTTGGGAAACCCTAATTCACTTCTTCTTCAACCTCTCTCACTCACTCACTCTCTCTACGAATCAGATTTCACTTCTTCTTCAACCTCTCTCTTGCACAGGGGTGTTTTGTTAATTTTGCCCAGAAAATTGTAAAAAAAAGGTAAAAAAGAACCGGAGCCGCTCCGCCCGGGAATTTTCCACGACTCGGAACCCGGTATAGCGGCTGAAGCGGCCGCTTTCTCATCTCCTGCTCCGCACCCTTCATATCGCGCGGCAGGGTGCTGCTCCGCTACGGAGCGCCGGGATAGCGGCCGGAGCGGCCGGGATTAATAACTCTGGTTGGTGCTTTGTTTCTTGCTCTAGAATATTATATCTTGGTAAGATTCATTCATGTTTGTGTTCATTCATTACATTCTAACCCGTAACTCGAATTCCTATGATGTGCAGGTTCCGACGAAAATGAGAGTCATGAGACGAACAAAGAAAACGTAGTAGAGAACAACATTAATGATGTGTTGAGCAATAGCTCCAGGAAAACCAATGACAGTAACAAATTGCAACAAAATGACAAGGTTTTTTTTTTCTCTTCCTTTTTCTATTTTTTGGTTTGTTGGCGATTAGTTTCCTTTGGGTTTGGGAGGTGATTCAAAATAAATATTTTGCTCACAAATACTGGTATAATACTATGTTCTCCTTTGACATTCTTGTTTGTTGTTTTTGCCGCTCCTTCTATCACAGAAGATTCCTAGAAACAAGGTCTGTCCGTGTGGTTCAAAAAAGAAATACAAAGCTTGTTGTGGAACCGCGTCGAGAAAACAATCCGCTAAGTATGTAGCGTACGCATCTTACACTTCTTTCTTCTGTAGTCCTGTTTTAATTTTTAACTATGCATAAAGTTTAGATATAATTTTCATGGAACTATTGTGATACTTGACATAGTTTTGTATGCTAAGATACGAAAATGTAATCAAATCAAATCAAGTATAGTGCCGTGTTATATGATTTCATTGTAGTGTAACCAAATCAAATCAAGTATAGTGCTATGGTATATGATTTCATTGTAGTGTAACCGATTATATACTTTTCCTGCATCAGTAACCAAGTTGCCGACTCCAGAAAGAGCAAAAACGAATCGAAGAAAGGGATTTCTGCAACAGCTGAAGTAACACCCGATATGGGTGCACTTTGTATCTAAACTGATAGCAAGTGTAAGACACCTTGTATTATTGTTTACATCAATTTTTTTTGCTTCCCAGAAGTGATTTCAAACTGGGAAAGAGTATACAAAAGAAGAAAAAATTATATGCCAAATCATTTGTAATTTTTGCTGTTAAAGTAAGATACTTTTGGGAAGAATGTGCAAGAGTCTTGATCATAACATAAGAACCAGTTTTGCCAAAAATATAAGTGTAAGAAGAAAATATCAATATTGCCTCGTAGGCAAAATGGTAGTGATTGATTCAAAGTTCATCTGAATGATAATAAGATTAGGGTTGTTAAAGCGATATGTAATTTTGAGTCTATAAGTTTCGAAGTTTCTTCGGTAGATCTAAAAGTTGAAGGGGAATTGTTTCTCTCGTCCTTAGTGGTGTGTAGCTAACTACCTTACATAAATTCGAAAATGTTTTTTATGAATTTGGAAGAAATATATTTTTGGACACATCTCAAATATACCAAATTAATGCGGAAATGAGCCACATCCTCGTTTTTTATAAAAAAGTTCGAAAGTATATTCCAAAAGTATTTTGTATTATTTGATTTTAAATTTTTGATTTATTTTTTGTTTTTCATGATTAGTTTCACATATTCAAGAAAATAACATGATTTGTTTTTCAAAGCACAGTTTCACATATTCAAGAAAATAACCTGATTTGTTTTCCAAAGCACAGTTTCACATATTCAAGAAAATAACATGAAACATTCTGTGTTAGAAAAATTCTTCATTCAAGTCTGGAGGATACGTAGACACTTTTTGAAAATTTGTACCTAAATGGAGATTATAACTATAATTAGATTAGAACTATAATCAGTTACAATTGCAGCATCCACTTTTAGATTAAAATTTTATTGGAGTTCGTGGGCTGCCGTGCTTGCTGAATATGTGAGGTAAGAGAATTTCTTAACACACCCTTTATCTTTTTTATTGACCCCGTGTGAAATGTCTAAAATACTTGATTTATTCAAGTTTGGGTTAGGAATTTGATTTATTCAAGTTTGGGTTAAGAATTTGATCTTATATCTGTATGGTTATTTTTTAAAGTTAAACTAGTTATGATTCTTTTTAGTTAAAAGTTTTGACCGTCTTAGGATGTGTTTGGATTAGGTTGAGAGAATTGATTATAGTAGAATTGAATTTGGTATAATTGATTTTATCAGAATTGATTTATGTTTGAATATATTTATGTAAAAGTGAGTTGAACAATAAATTTCAATGTAAAAATCCTGCAGAGTCAATTCTTGAAACAGAAACTACAAATTCTAGCTTTAAATAGAATCAATTTTGAAGATATAATCAATTCTACTTATACCTAACCAAAAATCTTAAAATCACCCAAAATCAATTCTACACCTCTAAAATTACTTTTGATCCTTCCCAAAGTCAAACCAAAATACACTTAAACTTTTTAACTTTAAAAAGTAAAACTTTAAAAAGTAGTAAATCTGATCAACATTTGTAGCCATAAAGTAACAAAAACAAAAACATTTAAAGGATCTTGAGGTTTGGGCCTATACCTAAAATCTAGTCTAGACTGAGTTTGCATTTCTAGCATTTTCTATGTCAAAACTCAGTTATTAGCCTACTAGGCCTAAATATAAATTAAAAGCATAGGACACCTACAATTAGCATAAAATAAATAAGTACAACTCAAACTTCTTCTTTTGAAGGCTTAGAAAATACTAGTACATACGTAATGAAGTGGTTGTTTAACCCTAGCTATCACGTTGAGCATTACAAAATGAAAATGGTAGTGACAATAGATAGCATAGCAAGGTAGGTGAATTAAGACTCAAGAGTTTGTGTTGAATACTCTAAGCTCCAAAAACAGAAAATTAAATTGCACCAAAAAGTCCAACCACATTAACATCGAACCAAAATTAGAAAGAACCTTGTACAAGATTTTGGTTGCTTTGGAAAAAGTAGGTTCTAGTTTCCCTTTACCTTTTATGTGTGCTCACCATTCACAAGTAGTTATCATAAAACAATGCAGTGAACCTAGCTTAATTTTTATGAGGCCACATATAGACAATACAATATATTCTTAAATTATTATTTGATATTTCTTCAAATTTAACCAATTAATTCTCATAAATCAAAGTCAATAGTTTAAACAATACTGTCGCTATTCTATAATAACCGATTTTGTAAAAAAAAAACAATTTTATATACATTAATTTTTCCAAGTCTGAATAAAAGGCGTGTTATGCAAAGCAATCAATAATTGATGTAAATCTGTCAAATCTCTATGACATGGGTTAATTATGTAATGATATGAGTGTTAAGTCGAATTCCAGAAATAACACACAATATGACTTGAGCAATATGTCAAAAGAGAAAGGACCGTTGCATTGCCATCTAAGTGAAAAATAAGCAAGGATTCTCACATTTTCTGTTAACGGGATAAATATGTTAGTTCATAAGAGTATAATTTGTTTTGTAAAATGGAATATCGACATTTTTAATAGCACTGGAATTTATAGTGGAACAAGACATTTTTAATGTTATAGTGCTTACACACCTTAGGTTGGGTTAGCATAATACTTTAAAGTAAAATTTTGGAAGGATTTAAAAGGCTTATTTTAGGATATATTCCAAAATGAAAAGATTTTTCTAGAAGGAGATATAATGGACATGTAGGGAGTGAATCAATAAGCTTTAAGAGCGTGCATGAGGGGCGTGGTCATGGGGAGGTAAATGCGAAGGGTAAATCCATCTTGAAGTTTTCGTCGACTTATGATCTTACTATAAAAAATACATGATTTAGGAAAAGAAATGAGCATCTTATTACATATAAGCGTAGGACGACATGTTCTCAGGTATATTTTTTCTTACTAGAAAGTCAGATAAGAATATTTTCTTGAATTGTAATGTTATATCAGGAGAAAAATTGATTATCCAATGTAGATTATTCGATATGAATGTAAGAGTCAAGAAGGGAGCAAAGAGAAGAAATCACACGTGAGCTCCATAAATCAAGTGGTGGCGTTTAAATGAGGAAAAATAAAAGAGTTTCCAACACAAGACCTTGGAAGGAGGGTTCAGATAGCCAGAAGAAAATACAAATGATATGTGGAACAAGATGACTCTGGATATTAGAAAAGTAGCTAAAGAGACGTTAGAAGAATTAATAGATTATGGACCAAGGGATAAAGAATCGTTATGGTGGAATGAAAGTGTTCAGAGAAAAGTTAGAGTGAAAATGAGTATTTTAAAGAATGCTATAGATGTAAAAATGCCAAAATTTGGAAAAAGTATAAGAAATCTAAGAAAGAGGCAAAAAAAGACGCTTAGTGAAGTAAGAACCCAAGATTTGACAAGTTTTACCAATCTTTAGGAACTAAGGAGGAAGAATATATATATATATATATATATATATATATATATATATATATGGAGCATATCAAGTGAGAGCATTTTAAAATGAGAGATGAGAGGAATAAATATCAACCATTGGATTCATCAAGAAAGAGAAATTAATAGTCACATTAATGCATTAACCTTTTCTTTCTTGATGAATTCAATGGTTGATATTTATTCCTCTCATCTCTCATTTTAAAATGCTCTCACCCTATATATATATATATATATATATATATATATATATATATATATATATATATATATATATATATATATATATATATATATATATATATATATATATATATATACACACACACACACATGTGTGTGTGTGTGTATGTTTGTTAATGAAAAAGAAAGAACGACAAGAGATTTAGATCAAGTGAAATATATTAAATATTGAGAAGACAAAGTGTTGGTTTAGGAAAAAGATTTAAAGGATAAATGGAAGACGTATATTTACAAATTTAATGAAGGATATGATATCTTACAAGACTCTAACATACTCAATATTATATAAGAGGATCAAAAGTATTATTACTACCCTCAAATTCAAAAACAAGAAATGAAAGAAACGTTAAAAACAGATGAGTAATAGTAAGGCGGTTGGGCTAGACAACATACCTATTGAAATATGAAAAGTTATTGGAGATAGTGACATTGAGTGACTCACCAAAATATTTAATGAAAATATGAGGTCAAATAAAATGACTAATGAATGAAAAATAAACACTTTAGTTCCAATGTATAAGAATAAAAGAAATATACAAAATTCTACAAATTATAGAAGAATTAAACTTTTGAGTCATACCATAAAGTAATGGGGAAGAGTGATTGAAAGAAAATTAAAAAGAGAGACCGTGAAAGAAATTTATCTCCCTTATAGAGGGGTTAAATTAAAAAGAGTGATTGAAATAAAATTAAACTTTTGAGTCATACCATCAAGTTAGTGAGAACTAATTTGATTTTATACTTGAAAGATTGACTGTGAAAGCAATTTATCTCCCTTATAGAAGGGTTAAATTTATCAGTCACATCGAGCGAAGTTTATATCCTCCTAGATAATTCTTAACTATATGTGATACCATAGGTTCTTTAATGATCACAACACAAGATGATCACTTAATATTAATAGATTTGCATACTCTTTACAAAGTATAGATTACTTATAATATTGTCAATAACTTTTTACACGCGTAACAAACATTAAAAAAATATATTTTTCTTATATCTTGTTATAATCTTGGTATAATTTTCTTTACATGTTACCTAAAATTCTGAGCACTTCAAGAATGACCCTTTTATGGTAAGAAATGTGCTATTACTTTGGATGAAGTCTAGAAGGATGTGAAACCAACGATTTTTTAAAGGTAAACGATTTGAAAATTGACGATAGTGGTGAATTGAGTGTCTCAATAGTAGAAATTGAACATAGAGAAATGTCCAGATCAAATTTATTTAACAAGTAAAAGGTGAAATGCTCTACTTGTCGAAAAATCGATCACTTCTTGAGGAATTGTTCTGAGAGGAGTTGATTATGTTACGATTGTAGTTGTCTCAAATTATGATAGTTATGAGAGATTTGTTGCACTAGTAATGATGGGTTTGGAGAGTAAAGTGAGTTGAGTCATGGACTAAGGTTGTTGTTATCATATGTGTCAAAGAAAAGGCAACTTTGAGACTTAGAAAGTGGAGAAAGGTGGAATTGTTATCCTTGGTGATAATAAGGCTTGCAAGGTTTATGATATTGATGAGGTCAGACTTAAAATGTTCGATGATTGTAAGTTTCTTCTTCACAATGTGAGGTATATTCCAAAAGTAAAATTTGTTATCTATAAGCATGTTTTATGATCAAGGATATTTCACTAGAGGTAAACATGAGGTGTTGAAGATTTTGCATGGTGGAATAATCATATCTAAAGGGTCTAAAATATGTGCTTTATATATTTTATAAGTTTCCAATGTTGTTGTTCATTCATCATTAACTAGTGAAGAGTTTCATAACAAGAAAAAGCTATGAGATTTGAGGTCAAGGCATGATGGATGTCTGTGGGTTGTTTCACCGCACTTTAACGAATTTTGTATAAGATAAGGGATAAAAATGCTTGTGACCTCTGAGTTGTCATTGATTTTCTAGGGTATGGCTGGAGCCTAAGCCGTTTAGCTGGTTGGTTGCTGTTCACTTAGAGGAATAAACTTCCAAACACTTATGGTTGTTTGTAGTACAAAACATGAAAATTTACTCTTATTCGAAGGCCGCCAAAGATTTTCCTATTGCGCAAATCGAGCTTATCCAGGTTGATGGTTAAGTTGTGGATTTTGTCATAATGACTATCCAGTAGGTGGGAAGGGTTATGAGCTATTGGGGTGGAACCTGAAGGGTCGAGGTTCATCAATCACATATGTATTACTTTAAATGAGTCTTGTTAGGGGGAAGAAAAGCAAAGACCTAGGGATGAATATTTTAGAAACTATGGCGGAGAAGACTCAGTTTGAGGTGGAATTTACTACTATTGATACTTGTAGAAGTGAGGAACAATTACAAAGGCCTCACACCATCATTTGACTCATGATAAGTTAATAATGGAGATTGTACCATCTCAAAGGAACCATTATTATGAACTTGGGTGTTATGTTTTAAATGTAGCTTGAGGGTTGCAAAAAAAAATATAGAACTTTAGGGAGGCATTTGAAAGCAAGGAAAGTTAGCGATGGTTGAAGAATTATGTTTTGCGGGCTTGTTAGATTATCTAAGTGGGAAAAGGTGATTGGAAGTAAGTGGATGCAAGTGAAAAGATCAAGATTAAAATGTGGCATGAAATTGATCAAGGTTGTTGAATAATGATTCAACATGAAAGTTAACGATGGTTGAAGAGCCATGCTTGTGGGCTTGTTAGATTATCTAAGTAGGAAAAGGTGATTGGAAGTAAGTGAATGCAAGTGAAAAGATCAAGACTAAAATGTGGCATGAACTTGATCAAGGTTGTTGAATAATGATTAAACATGGTAGAGACTAGAGAGAACCAAGGTGGTTGATGCATAAATTAGCATCATCAAGGTTTGAAGTCAAGGAGGAGAGTGTAGAAGTATGCCATAAAACCTTTGTGAGAGGAAGATAAATAAAATATGTTTCGAGAATGACAGAAATAAGAAAGCAGAAAAGCAGCAAGAATGTCGATGAAAAATGTCAAATTCACAGAGACAAGTATGAGAGACGACGAGTCTGGTCTGAGCTATTCACAAGTATCTGATTTGGTTGGTTAGCTTCGCAGATCCATTCATTAATGTTAAGAATATTATATTTTTTGAATTAATATAGAGACACTCCAATATAAAAAGAGATACTCTAATATACTCTAAATTAATATAAAATATATTATAAACTATTTATAATATTTTAAATTAATATAAAAATATTATATGATATTTATAATCTTTTTAATATTATAAAAATTAATGTATTATTTTTTGAGTCCATCTTTTTCGATTTCAACTGTTATAAATATATGTGTATCTATATCATTCTTGTCTTTATAACTTTGAGAATGTAGTCTATCAGATAGAGGAGAAATCTACCTGTCACCCCTAAAATTAAACATGTCACCCCCAAAGCTATGCTTTTACCATTATACCTTTGCATAAAGTCACTAATTTTTTTTAAAATATACGTTTCTACCGGAAATTTCGAAAAAATACCGAATTTTAAAAAATTTCCGTGAGTTTTTTACCGGAAATTTTAAAAATATACTGGTAATTTTGAAAAAATTACCGGATTTTTCGAAATTTCCGGTATTTTTTGCAAAAAAAAAAACTGTGATACCATAAATTTGAAATTTCCGGTATGTACTGGAAATTTCAAATTAACTAAAATTTTCGGTATGAGGTACCAAAAATTTCTGGTATTTTTTGCAAAAGAAAAAAACTGTGATACCATAAATTTGAAATTTCTAGTATGTATCGAAAATTTGAAATTTTTGATATATCGGAAATTCTTTATATCTCAACATTTTTAACAAGAATAATATTGTATTAAAAAAATATGGGAGGTACCAAGTATAGAAATGGTGGCAGGTATAAAATTCAAGACAGAGGGAAGAGGTGACAATTCCATGGGAAATTTAGAGAGGTAAATGGTTAAATTTCCTTAGAGATTTTAGATTAGAAACCTTTCAAGGTATCTAAGGGGGGTTGTGAAGCAATTCTAAATACCTTATGCTTATGTGATTTATTTATAGAAATTTGAAGAGATTGAGAAACATTTGAAAGAAAGAAATATAGTTTGTTTGTGAGAATTTGAGTGACTATTTATTTCTAACTCATTTGAAATATTTTATAACAATTTAAGAAAGTATATGTGGATTGGAGACTCGATCTCTCCTTTAGAATAGAATGTTTGATTGAATTGGAAAATCAAATTATTATTTTTCTTGTCTTTTGTTTTTTTCTTCTTAATTGTGAATTTGCCTTTTATTTTTAGCAGATTTTTTGAGTTAGTATATTTTTAGTATCTTTTATATTTGGGTTGAAATTGGATGGTGTGTTATTCTTTTTAATAATTTATAATTTCACACACGTTTTTGGTGAGTTGAAAATTTCAATTATATTAATAGATGAAACATTATTACTTACTTAATAACAAATAAAAAACAAACATAATACAGAATGGGTGCAGTTACGGTGCATAGATAAAAATCTATGCACCATGCATAGATTATTATGGACCCTTAGATCAAATTCTAGACATCAATTGTTATTACTCAATACTCAATACTCACCACTCAATACTAAATAGTCAATACTCAATACTGGATTAAAAACATGATCCAATGACTTATGTAGGCTTATGCATGGCGCATAAGTAAATCCTTATGCATATTAGACAAAGCCATACAGAATAACAGATTAGAAAATACAAAAAATATAAAATCTAATTTCAAATCAACAACATAAATCTATTTCTTAGAATGCAAACATCTCTTCATCTTCTCCATATTTCCTTACTCGATCGCAATATTTACTAATGAATCTAAAGTCTTTCAAACTTCTTTAAGCATTCCATCTTGTCTATTCAAGTCCTTCTAGCATTCACCATGCTTTTTCGATTATCATCGGATCTGTAACTACAATGATGACATAATCTGAAAATGATGTTTGCAACGCCATCAACCCCATCTATAAAATTTTTTTATAAATCTTTAATTGAAAGAGTAATTACTATATTAAAATTGATGGAGAAGATGATATCATCTCCACCGTAACTTGAAGAAGGTTTAGAGTAAAAAATCTATGAGTTATATTGCAGATTTAGAAATCTTATCCATTGTAATTACGGTAGCAATATTGTTGACGTGGACGCCTTAGTAATGACATTAAGTCATAATTGCAGTGTAAATTAAAATTATAAGAGATACCGTAAACAGTCGCATCAAACAATTTTATTCATGTTGGTTCACTTCTTCTCATGAAAATTACGTATAAATTTAGAAGCCCAAATCTCAATTTTCTTTAAACGTAATGAAAATTCTTAACTTTAATCATTTTGTAATCCTATATTTTAAGTATTTCTCAATAAATTTAATGCCGCAATAACCACAATACACATCCTAACAATTACAATGACCTCAATCTAAATAGTCACCTATCCTTTTTCATTTTCTATTAATTTAGTCATGTAATAATAAGATTCAACTGGAATGGAAGAATGGTGTGATTTTATTGAAGTTGGAAAACCAAGCTTCCAAGTTAACATGGTTTTTCACCTGTGATGTTACTTTTGCAATGGACACACTTTAAGTCTATATTTGATTTGATTTAATTTTTTGGAAGAGGCAAAATCAATTCTAAAAATATATAATTGTTTTGCAATATTTTGAGGTGTTTCATTCTTCTAAATATTATTAATTTTGGCTTAAAAATTAATTCAGTTTGAAGTTACAATTTGTAATTTTTAAATTTAAATGTAATTTTTACATTAAATTTCTATTCAGATAAATATTACATACAATTATTCAAATATAAATCACTTTTACTAAAAAAACAATTCATTCAAAATTAATTTTTCCAAAATACTCAAAATACTAGTAGTAGAAGAAAATCACATTTGGTTTAAAGAAGAAAATATAATCTGAATTTATTTTAGATTTAAGAATTAAGGTTCCATCTTTTTAAGTTTTTTTTTTTGTAGTTTTTAATTTTTAAAATTCCTTTTTAATTATTTATATATATATATATATATATATATATATATATACATATATATATATATATATATATATATATACATATATATATATATATATATATATATATATATATATATATATATATATACATTTTATTTTATAATATTATTAATAATGTATTATTTGTTTATACAATTGAATTTTTCAAAAAAATTCGAATCAGGGGCCGTATGAGAAACTAAAACTGAGTAATTTTTAAAGTTAAAAGATATATAAGTTAAAATAGAGAATAAAACTATATTAAATTTTTTTTTATTATATTTTATGAATTTTTTAGTTGCAGTAAATTTTTATCTTTTATCTTTTTATCTAATCTATTTTTTACTAAGATTACTTATGTTTTTCTTATCATTTCTTTTTTTATTTTATGTATTATTTTTCATTACTTTTATTCTGTACACTTTTTTCCTTCTTCTATCCAAAGACTAAATTAAATTTTGCAAATTATTTTACTAATTAAAATGAATATTTATAATAATAATAATGATAATAGTAATAATAATAATAATAATAATAATAATAATAATAATAATAATAATAATAATAATAATAATAATAATAATAATAATAATAATAATAATAATAATAATAATAATAATAATAATAATAATAATAATAATAATAATAATAATAATAATAATAATAATAATAATAATAATAATAATAATAATAATAATGTGGCTCGTTTGACCGACCAGGAATTAAAATATTGTAAAAGACAAAAACAAAATCTGATTGAAGACAGAATTGACTTCTGATGGAGAAACTGATAAATCATTTGGTTTTATTATTTTAACAAATACTAATAATGAGATTTTGATGTCGGCAGGGTAAATGAGATTTTGAGAATGACATCATGATGGAGTTTTGAGGAATACATGTCTGGCAACACCGGTGGCAGTCTTTAGCAGGTGTGCGATCAATGTCAATATCATTAGTCTTGAGAAAATGTTACATCACCAACAAGATATTATTTGCCATTTTTTAAAAAATAATTTAATGGTTTAGAATTTTATTATGTAATGATAAATAAATGAGATATCAAACTCGCACCCTTGCATTTGATGTTTCTAAATAACTATCAATTGAACTGTTTTAAAGAGACATATTTATCATTTACTCTACGTCAAATCTATGTCACTTGGTCATTTCATGTTTAAAAAAAAATACTATTTTAAATCTTATATTTTAAAAAAATAATGTTATGAGCCGCTCATCACATGACCCATATGTCAAAGTCTAAAAACAAACGCTAAGAAAGAAAGCACAAAGGAATAAGTATGACATCACTCAAACTCAGAGCATACAATTCTGACCTCTTGACAATTTCTCATCGGCAAATCTAATTCGATGGTGATCTGCACGAGATGTCATATCAAGCAAAACTGGTTCTATCCACCTCTTTATATATAAAGCCTTTCACACACCAAGACTAAGATATTTTACTTATTCTCACACACATACTACTTCTCATTCATTCACTCAATTGGGCATTAGCATGCTAACTTTGTAAGTCCACTCTGCTCTGTCATACCGAAAGCACACTCCACCACATCAGGGGAAAAAGGTGGCGGTGGTCTTTCTTTAGGAAAAAGGTGGTGGTGGTCTTTCTTGCACAAATTTGGGTGTTGTGCTGACTTTTAACGTATCAGAAAAAACATTTGTTCTGCAAAGTTGTGCCTGAAGTCTTTGGAATAGGTTGCGTAACTTAAAAACCCTCTTTTCTTGCTTCAACCAAGGGAGTGGTTGTTGGAGAAGTTAAACATTCTTCTTCTGATGCGTCAGAAGTCTTCAAATCCTTCTTTGGTTGTTTAGTATTTTGTTGACTTGGTCCATCATATTCCTTTCCACTCCTCAATGAAATGACTTTGCACATTTCATTTCTCTTCGGTCTAAAGGTAGATGTTGTCGTTTCAGTGGAACTTAGAAGTGCTCCCATGGTTCTCGAATTGAGTGTATAAGTAATCCACCCAACTTGGTTTTCTAGGGTTTTGACGCTCGCACCATGACCTTGAAATTGATACTTTGTTTCTTGTATAAAGGACTTCCAAATGGTGTCTAGCTGGTTGTCTTCCTATATAGCGACTGCATGGTTTGGTGCAGAAAAACTAGGGAGAATTTGTGGTGCTTAAGGCTTTAATTGATTTCGGGTGTTGCTCCATAAGAAGTTTGGATGATTATACCATCCAAGGTTGTATGTGTTATTGTAGGGGTTGTTGTATTTGTTGCTGTCTACATAATTAAAAGAAACATGGTTTGCTGAACATTCTTCAAACAAGTGAGTTTCCCTACAATAAACACAAGAAGCTTAATTGGCATCAGTTACAACTTTGATTGGTTTAGCAGGTGACACTTTAGAACTCGTCATCATGTTTTTCTTCACTTGGTGTATTTGGGCCACTTGAGCTATTAAGGTTGTGGTCTCAGTGACTTCATGGACACCAACAGGCTTCTATGGGACGGCTATAGTGGTTGCTCATGTTACTGGCCATTGGTAATTGTTGGTTGTAATGCTTCCAATTAATTTGTACCCTTCTACATAGGATTTGGATAACAATGCACCACCAGATGATGTATCCAACATGTTTCTTGATGATGGAACTAATCCATTTTAAAATGTTTCCAACTGAATACATATTGAGATTCCATAGTATGGACATTGCCTCAATAATTCCTTGAATCTTTCCCAAGCATTAGATAAAGACTTATCTTTTCCTTACCTAAATGAAGTGATTTCATTGCTCATTTTTGCACTCTTGATATGAGGGAATAAAAACTGTTCAGCCAAGGAATTCCATGTGGCTATGGAATTAGGTTCTAAGGAATTGAGCCAAATTTTTGCTCTATCCCTTACAGAATATGAAAACAACCTCAATCTAAAAGCATCATCAGTAATTTTAGGGATTTTGAAGTTACTAGCAACCTCCAAAAATAGCCTCAAATGTAGATATAGATCTTCAGTAGAAGCCCCTAAGTATTGGCTAATAGCTTGTAGCATTTGAAACACCATTGGCTTAAACTTAAACTGTGCCACTATGATATCTGGTTATAAGATTATCTTATTCATGGCATTTGGAAAAAACATAACATAGTCCCTAATTTTTCTTTCTCTCTCTTTGGTAATGCCCATGGTGTAATTTTTTGCGATGGCTTCTTCTTGATCTTGTAGTGGTTCTTCAAAGTGTTCTTCAAAGGCTTCAAATAAATGAGCAGGAAGAGGTCTTGCTGGTAAGTGACCGGTAGCTTGAAATATCCTTAGTAATCTGAATGTTCTCTCGAGTAGTATCCACACAACTATTGTGTCACCAAAAGACTGAAAATGTCAAAAGCTCAAATGTACTTTTGACAAAAGTTTTAGAAAATCAAAGTGTTAATTAATCAATCTGCAACAACGATGCCAAAAATTTGTTATGTTATTTATATGTGCAAGTATACACAGTCAAATAGTAGTAAGTAGTGTAAAAGTAAGAGTATCAATCCCATAGAGTTTGTTTTAAATTAAATTGATTATTAAAGTAAAACTTTGTGAATAGTCATGAACAAAAGATGATAATAAAGATTGGTTGTCACAAATTTAGGTTGAGCACTAATGAACAAGAGTAAAGAAGTTAAATCAATAGTGAGAGACATGTATGGCAATGATCCATTTAACAAGTTTCATAATTTGTGTGGGAATGATGAGATTTGTCATGACATATGAGGCCAAAAAATGATCTAGTGGTGTATGTCTACAACATCAAAGCATATGCAATAATTTAAGGGAACAAATCTCCAGGTCTTGCAATAACATTAATGCATGTCTGGTATAACTTCTTATTCCCCTATGGTTGTAGCCCTTTATGTCTAAAGTGACTAATCTAGTGAATATGTCTACACTAGTATTTTCAACCACATTTATCATGAGTTCCACTTGTTAAAGGATCTTAACATTAACAAGATATTATCTATTTCTAGGGTGATTAGACAAAGAAACAAATGTATAGCAATATTTCACATGATAAAATGCATCACTAAAATCACACCATTGAGCATAAAATACTACTTTTCATTAAACTTCACATTACTCAACATACAGAGTTTAGCTCATAGTGATCAAAATAAACACAACAACACATGATTTTAAGGTTATCATTTCAAAAAACTAATGAAAAGAAAATTAAAACCAAAGGGTAACACTTCTACTCCTTGCAATTTTCAATCAGCAAGAAGCGAGTTTTGTCACGCCTGATAGCCTGCTCTCTTCAAGAAAGGAAAGATTGGTGGTTCTCTGCACTCTTGGTTTAGACTTATTCTTCTACATAAAAGATATATTATTCTAAGTAATTTCTCAAGTGTCTTAACTTATGAACCTATTTCAATTTCTTCAAGGTGTTCCTTTATATCTTCCTATATTTTAGGGTTTCCTTGAGTCATTGGATCACGTGCCTCGTGATTATCCATTGATTTGCCCAATGAAAATCAACGTATTCCCTCTTCTCATCCTCTTGCACCAGTACTATGTATATTATGTAACACATGAAAGGAACAAAGCATCATATGGCAAACCTGTTATGCAGAGAGAAAAATAAGCAACACATTTATTTCAGCACTATGCAACTTTTACAGGTCTTTTCACTAGTATTCATCCTTTTTCAACCAGCTTTCCAAGTTATCTAGTGCTTCCATCTTCAAGTTCCTGCCACGTTTAACCTAATGTTAAGACCCTTCACTCATTTTAGTGTCTTATGTCTCTAAGGACTTCAAGGAAGTGAGGTTGCATTAAGGTTCATTTGCGGTGTAACAGTACTTGTCACGAGAGTACTCATATACAAGCACAAAACACATAAAACTCACAAAAGAGAGCGCCTAGCATGCTCTATGCTATCTTAGCTACAAGAATAAAACATTCGTAATTCAGCCAAATTATGCATATCAAATCATATTGAAATCAAGTAATAAGGGCTTAAATATCTCACAAATAGTGAGTTATCATATATTACTCAATTTTTTATAAATGAAGAACTGTACGTCTCTCCACCACCTGGTTTATAGGACCATGAGAATCCTAACTATATTTTAAATTGAAACAAGCACTCTATGGTCTCAAACAAGCTCCTAGAGTTTGGTATGAGCGCCTTAGTGGCTTCTTACTTAATAAAGGTTTCACTTGTGATAATATTGACACTAATATGTTTATAAAATGCAAGGAATCACATATTCTTTTAGTCTAGATATATTTTTATGATATTATATTTGGATTTACTAATGAAAATGTGTAGATAATTTTCTAGTGTTATGCAGGGAGAGATTGAGATGTCACTCACAAGTAAGATCAACCACTTCTTAGGATTGCAAATCAAGCAAATGGAGAGTGGTGCCTTCATAATCTAGAGAAAATATTGCTTGGAGCTACTCAAGAAGTATGACATGACAAATTCTAAAACAATATCAACACCTATGGCATCAAAGGTAATGATTGATAAAGATGAAAATGGAGCTGAATATAGATCATCAAATATTGAGGTATAATATGACCTAATATTTATTAATATACTTAATATTATGTTTAGTTTGTGTATGTGCACTTGATTCAAGCGTCACCGAGGGAATCCCGCTTTATAATCATAAAAATAATTTTGATGTATCTTAACAAAGGTAGAATCATGGGTTTTGACACCTTTTGTAAATATCCCAATCAACCAATAATGGATGTTTAATTATTTAAATGCTTAAATAATAATTTACATAGTTTTAATCAATTATGCGACAAAGGTAAAGAATCAACAATCGATTCGTCTATATGAAGGGTCATAAAAATTGAAAAACAAACAAACAATTTTTACTACTAAAAGAAGTGAAAATATTTGTATTGTTAATTTTAATAAAATTCCTTCAAATGATGTATGTCTAGTAAGTAAAAAAGATGAATTGTGGCAATGGCATAAGAGAATAAACGATATTCATATGGACGATTTAAAGGATATTGGCTCATAAGAAATTATAAATCGGTCTACCAAACCTGCGTTTTTAAAATAGCAGCTTGTGTGATCCGTGTCAAAAGATTACAAAAATTTAAGACTTCCTTTAAATGATAAAAACATTATTTTTACAAACATGCCTTTACAAATTTTACATATGAACCTTTTTCATCTCATCCAGAACCATGAGTTTTGCTTATAATGCTAGACACTTGTTATAAAGGAAGAATATTCTCTTTATAATAGGACATAATTTCTTTCTCATAAAAAAGACGCGTTTATTTTCTTTCAAAAATCAACTAAGTTATATAAAATAAAAGGACTATATATTGCTTCTATATGAAGCGATCATGGATGTGAATTTCAAAATATGAAATTCAAAAATTTTTTATTGCGATGAAATAGAGCACTTTTTTTCTACTCCAAGAACTCCACAGTAAAACAAAGTAGTGAAACAGAAAAATAAATCTCTTGAATAGATGGCAAGGATGATGCACAACAAAACTGACCTTAATTTTTATGAACTGATGCACTAAGCAAAACTTGCTATGTAACTAATTGTGTCTTAATAAGGTCAATTCTAAACTTTACGCCCTATGAAATATATAAAAGAAAAAAGCCAAATATTTTTTACCTCTATATTTTCAGGTGCAAATGTTTTGTCCTTAATATCGGAAAGGAAAATCTTGATAAATTTTGTGCTACAGCTGATGAAGGTCTCTTTCTTGTATATTCCACTTCTAATAATGCTTTTTCATATTTATAACAAACGAACCATGACAATACTATTGGTGCACAAGGTTGAAGATGAAGATGGAAAAAGAGAGAGAAGAGATAGAAAATAAACTTTCTAGTAAACTTCATTAAAATGAAATGGGTAACAAAAAATTCTCTTACACACTGAATCTTTAGTTCAGTATTTATACTACCAAACTTAAATGAAACTCAAATTAAATTGAAATGCAAATATAAAATGTATTGAATTTGGATTACACTTCAACAAATACAAGAATCCGAACATCTTAGTTTTGATGAAACTAAGCCAAAGTCTGTATTAAAGGTATAGGTATTTGATTATGCAGGTATTCTAGAGAAAACTATCTTAGAAGACAAGAATATAAATGAAGACAAAGATCTAAATGAAGAGAAAAACATAAATCAAAATTAAGAAATAAATAAAGGCATAAAATAGATAAAGAACTGCCTAAAGTGTGGATAACAACAAATGACCATTCAATTGAAAATGTAATAGGAGACATCTCAAAAGAGGCGACTACTTGACACTCTCTAAACCAAGTACATAACTTTATGACTTTGTTTTCCAAATTGAGCAAAAAATGTCAATTAAGCTATCATTGATTAACATTTGTGTCTTTCTATGCAATGAGATTTAAATTAATATGAGAGAAATAATATTTGAAAACTTGTTCTCAAACTCGAGATTAATATAGTGATTGGAACCAAATGGATCTTTCACTACAAATTTGATGAGAATATAACTGCTTTAAGAAATAAATCAAATCTTGTTGCAAAAGGATACAATCATTAGGAGGACATAGATTTCGATGAAACCTATGACCATGTAATTATATTAGAATCCATAAAAATGCTTCTTGCTTTTTCTTGCGTCATGAATTTCAAACACTTTCAAATGGATGTAAAGAGCATGTTTCTAAACTATTACATTTAAGAGGAAGTGTATGTTGATCAATCTCATGGTTTTAAAATTTTATCTTCTCCTAGTCATAAATCGTGATGATATTAATTGGGGAATTTACTAGAATTCAACATATTAATTACAAATCTTAACAAAAATATATAACTTAGTGCACCATCATTGTACTTGTTTACATATTGAGAATTTCTTTATTGACCCGCCCTATGGGGTGACCCTCAGCGAAATTCCCAATTTGCCCCTGCTATGGAGATGCATCTCCGAAGTAAATGTTTTTAGATTTTCCAAAATTTCGGAGATGCATCTCCGAAAAAAATACCAAAAATTAGGATTTTGATTAATTCGGAGATACATCTCCGAAAAAACCCCCAATTTTTTTTCTTCAGATATGCATATTCGAAAAAATTCCAAAAATTAAAATTTTTGGGATATTAATTAATTCACGTATCATAAATTTGATATAATTTATGAATTATAAATAATAATAATTATATATTTCTATTCTGATTCATATTTTAAAATTTAAAAATAATTTCAATTACAAAAAAATTAAAATAATTCCAATTATTAAAATGTAGTTATAAATAATTTCAATTGATGTTTCTACGGTTGATAATAATAATGAAATAGATCAAGTAAAAATAATGATAATAATAATAATGATAAAAAAAAAATCATTTTTCATAATTAATTATGATAAAAATATCATTTTTCATTTAGTTAAAAAAATTAAAAGAAGAATTTGTCTTAATTTTATTTAGTGAATAAATTTTTTATTTAATTTTATATAATTCAAAATTCACTTATGAAATTAGAATGTTTTTAATTTATATAAGTTAGTAAAGTAATTTTTAACTTTAAAATTGTTTAAAATTTTTTTTTTATAAAATGATTTTTTATAACTATAAAATTGTTTTTGAAAATTAATTTATAAAATAATTTATCATAAGAAAAATAAAAAATAAATATTTTTATTATTATTATTATTAATTTTTTTTATAAAAACAAAATATTAATTTAAATATTTATTAGGTTAATATTATTATTACATTTTGATTATAATGATATATATTTACTAATATATTTTAATTAATACAATTAATTATATTATTAATTGTATTGATTCACCTTGATTTTAATTTTTTTAATAATTATTGAATTTTTTCGGAAATGCATATCCGAAACATTCTAAGATCAAAAATTAGAATATTTTTGGATATGCATCTCCGAAGACACCCCTCTCCAAAAAAAATGTGATTTCAGAAATGCATATCCGAAACACCTTTTTTTTAGTGTTTTCGAAAGTACATTTCGGAAATCAACTTTAAAAAAAAGTGATTTCAGAGATGCATTTCCGAAATAAAAGGACATTTTGGAGTTTTCAATGCGGGTGACCAAAAAGAGTAGGGGGTCAATAAATAAATAAATAAATTCTCTACATATTTCATTATGTTCCAATTGTGCTGTAATTTGCAATATGCCGTGCATAGAGATGGCATACATAACAATTCGTTATAACATTAAGCACACGTCTTTGATAATTCGATAACAATCTAAGTGATAATTACGAAACCAAACGTGATTAAGACTCAACAAATAAAATCACTTGCCAAGTATAGAAATATGAAAATGAAAATGAATTAAAAGTTAGCAAGGAAGAGCAAGCACGTGTATCGGTCTTCATTTGTAGCTTATATATTTTTTGAGAAAAGAATAGGGGACCAGAAGCTAACCTTCCATTAATAGGTATAGCTTTCACTAGAGGACTCTATAGTCCACATTTATGTGGTCCTGTTGCTTAATTATCATGTTGAAAGAGAGGAATAAATAAAGTCTTACTTGATAAGTTGAGACATTAAATTTGAGAAATTCTTTGGCCACCTCCCTATCTTCTAGTCCACCTCTGGTGAAAACCCCATTATACCCCTGATTTCGGAAATGAACTTCCGAAATGCATGAAAAAGGTGTTTTCGGAAGTTCATCTCCGAAAGCGCCTTTTTTTTTGAAAAAAGTGTCTTATTTCGGAAGTTCATTTCCGAAACTACAATTTCGGAAATGAACTTCCGAAATAAAACGCGTTCTGCAGATTAAGCAGAACTCTCCCCCTCCCCCAAATCATTTACCCTAATCATCATCAAACACTTCCATAGGCGAAATTTCTGCAGAAGCAAGTGTGAAGTAGCCAAACTCTTCTTCCAAACTCAACCAAACTCATCATTAAACACTAATTGGTAAGTTTATCATTGTTTTTTCAAGTTTTAGATCTATTTGATTAAACTATATTAGGGTGTTTAGAATCTGAAAAAATGACATTAAGATAGCTTAGTACTGATATTAGGATGTTTAGTAGGCAAAAAAATGGATTTGGTTTAGGTTTTTGGGTCTGCCATTGGAGGTTGCAGAGAAGCTCTGCGTGGGGGTGTTTCGGAAGTTCATTTCCGAAAACACCTCCATCCCAGTTTTCGGAAATGAACTTCCAAACTGTACCAGAAGTTCATTTTTTTTTGTTTTTTCATTTGTCTCGCATATTAATCGATTTCGATTGTCTACAGGATCATGTCAGACCAGCCAACACGCATCAGACGGGCGGCGGCGCATCTGGCGTCGACCCAGGGACGGGGGCAGGGACGGGGACGCCGTGTCCGCGTTCCACAGGACTTGGTGGAGAGTTCATCTGCTTCAGGCTCTAGGAGTAGGCTGGCTCGGGTATCTTCTTCCCGCCAGCGAGAGGAGGAGGATGAGGATGAGGAGGAGGAGGAGGTCATACCGGATGTTGACCCTCCAGTCGGGGAGGAGGAGGAGCAGGAGGAGCAGGAGGTGGATAGCTTTCCGGGAGGGCCTTTTGACACTTCCCTGCTGATTCACTACCAGGATCACGTCGCTCGGCGGATCTGGGAGGGAGAGGTATTTTTTTTAACTTAGCCGTTTATTTGTCACCATTTTTTATAATTTTACCGTTTATTTCTCGCTTATTTGTTTTTTTTGTAACAGGAGAGAGAGCCATTGAAAATGGTGAACCACTCCAGGAAGATTTCCGGTCTGTTTAAACCAGCAGCTCAGTGGTTTAACGACCATGTGCGAGGTTCAGGGCTTTGCGGGCTCTGCATGACCGGGTACACCACCATCAGCACCGACATGCAGGGGGCATTTGTGGAGCGCTGACACAAGGAGACGTCTTCTTTCCACTTGCCGGTGGGGGAGTTGACGATCACCTTGCATGACGTCCAGTGTCTTCTCCACCTGCCTATTAGGGGGCCGCTGTTGGACCACTCCAGGATCCAGGATCCAGCAGTCTTGGAACTCTCAAAGATCAATAAAGAACGAAATCTTATAATGACAAGAAACGCCTATTTCTGTTGATTCTCGAAACAGGCATTTATTGGGGGCAATTTGTTAGCTGAAGATTTCGTTTTGTAATATTTGTCCTTCGAAGAAGTGGAAAATCGAAGGAAAGATGGTTACTGATGGCCATCCCTTAAAAATAAAAGAATGGCTACTGATGGTCATGCTTCGAGAATAAAAATTTCTAAGTTCGTTATGAAGATAGTGAATACTGAAAGCTAGTGAAAGTATGTGTCTTCGGGGACTTAGACAAAATTTATAAAATATATTCAAGTATTACTACTTAGCGTGTTTTCGTAGTGTTTTTAAATACACTGCCACGCGTCGAAGACGGACTCAAGCGGGAAGATTTGAAATTCGAAGACGGTTTCGTAACTGTCCAAGTAACAGATGGCGTCGCTAGAAGTTCTTATGAGAGACGTGGCAGCAGATTAGTGTAGGACCGTTAAGGTCGAAACTAGTATAAATAGGAGTCTTAATGTTAGGATTCTGTGTGTTCATTTTGTACAAATCACTCACATATTTACTCAAGTATCAACCGTTAAGAGAAAGAGTTCGCTAAGAAAATGTACGTATGACACCACCACTTTAATACATGTGTATTATCTTTCGTTTTCAAATATCTTCCAGAATTACTGCATTTCGTTTACTTCTCGCCATTTACATTTCTGTATCTTTATTTTAATGTCATTTACTTTCGAATTACTTTCATGTTATTTACTTTCAAAGTCTTTAACGTTTCTTCATTTTAAGACTCCTTACGTTTTAATAGTCCTTTTAATTTCATATGTTATGTTACTTATCTTTTCGTTGAAATCACACTTACATATAACAAAGTGATTATCAAGATTATTTGTTCTTTAATCGAACAACGCTTATTGAAGAAGACGAATCATGAATATGGTTCGAATGAACATTGATAACAATCTTCTTGACTATGTGTCCTAGGATCAATCTAGTCGATCCTGCGAGTAACCAAATCATATTTATTATAGTTTGGAAGACTAGCGGTTGTTTACCGGAAATCACCGTAAACAAATTGGCACGCCCAGTGGGACTGTGTCAAGCGGATTGTTTTAATCAATTGCTTTGTTTTTGTCTAGACAATATCAAGATCTTGTATGAACCTTAGGAACGGTAAATTAAAAAACAGTGCACAACCGATTCCCAAACGAAGGTACAACAAGAAAATGGCCGCTACGGCCAGTGCAGGGGGTGATCGAGATCCCCCACAAGGTTCAGGATCAGGAGCGGCAAATTCGACTTCCACTCAAGGAACACGGGATGCAACGGGTCCAAATGGATCGAGACCTGCAGATAATTCCCAGGCTATGCCTGAAACTAATACACGACCCTAAGGGACTACTCCAGTTTCAGCGTCGACAACCGCACCCTCATCCACAAGTCCAGAAGACGTACTGTTTTCATCGACAAATGCTGCAAATAATTTGTCTGGTCAAGGCACGAATTCTACTTTCGAATGGAGACCAAATAGTTCATATGGAATGCCATACCCATATGGAACAGGCGTACGAGGGGCAGGATCTATATATGCCCCAACTAACAATGCGACATTTTCACCGAATGTTAGTTCAGTGGGTCGAAGTGCACACAACACTAGTTTTTCTACCCAGGTGCCCCACTTTACCACAAATAACCAAGCAGCATTTCGACAAGAAATGGATGCAAGCAACCATGATATGGTAGGGGTTTTGGCCAGAGAATTGACTTCAGTTTTAAGCCCACTAATGGCAAATGTTACTACTACAAATAGAGAAAACATGGAGACTTTCCAAAAGATATCATCTCAAATGAATCGAATGGCAGAATTCATGGGAGTAACACCACCTAAAAGGAAAGACAAACAGCCTTCGAATCAAGAAGAGAGGCCCATTTTGGAACGTGTACAAGATATAGTTCCGTCATCTAGGACAGCCACTAGGGATGTAGGCCCCTCACGAAGAACAGAGATGTTCGAAGGAACTCCAGTAATTAACTTAGAAGCTTCAAATCAAAGAGCCGTCCCCGTTCGACAGGAAACGGAGGAGGAGCGACCCAGATTAAGGATTGTGGGTAGGAACGAACACCCAGATGAGGTTGTCCAAAGAGTCAGAAGAGAAAATCTGGCTACAGAAAATAACTTAACTGCCATGATAGAAAGGGTCATGGCCAATAATGGCCTTAGTACTGGACTTAGACGTCCAAATTATACATCCCCTATATCAGATTATATCATGCAGACAGAATTGCCTAGGGCACTAAGGTACCCAAATTTACAAAATTTTCAGGCGAAACTAATGAGTCAACGGTGGAACATATTGCTAGATATTTGACAGAAGCAGGAGACTTAGCGGGAAACGAGGATTTAAGGATCAAATATTTCCCTAGTTCGCTGACAAAGAATGCCTTCATTTGGTTTACTACTTTGCCACCAAATTCGATAGATGCATGGGCATACTTAGAAAGGCTTTTCCATGAGCAATTCTATATGGGCCAAACTAAGATAAGTTTGAAAGAATTGGCCAGTGTTAAAAGAAAATTCACAGAAACAATTGATGACTACTTGAATAGGTTCCGTCTGTTGAAATCAAGGTGTTTTACAACAGTCCCAGAACATGAACTTTTCGAAATGGCTGCGGGTGGTCTAGATTATTCAATAAGAAAGAAACTAGATACCCAATACCTTAGGGACATGGCCCAATTAGCAGACAGGGTTCGACAGGTCGAACGCCTGAAGGCAGAAAAAGTTAGGGCGAATAAAAGTTATAAGAAGGAAAGAGTAGCGTACGTCGAAGCCGAGGACGCTGATGATGAGTCTTTCAATGACTCATATAGCCCTGAAGAAGTCGAAATAGACTTGGCTGAGTTGAAAGAAGCGCCACCTTATGCCTGCAAATTGCTAAATCCTGCAAATGGAAAAAACCCAGTAGAAAACGATAAGAATGATAGGTTCCCTAAGAAAACTTATACATTCGACATTACCAAGTGTGATGAAATATTTGATTTATTGGTAAAAGATGGCCAAATGATACTACCTCCAAATTCCAAAATTCCTCCGTTGGAACAACGGAAGAAAAGAGGTTTTTGTAAATATCATGGGTTTTTAGGCCATAAAACTTCTCAATGTTTTCTTTTCAGGGATCTAATTCAAAATGCTCTCAATGATGGAAGGTTGAAGTTTGCTGACAAGACCAAGAGTCATGTGAGGGTCGATACCAATCCCCTGAACATTGCTGACGCTAGCCTCTGTGAGGTAGAAGATATCAACATGGTGGAGGCATCTGGAGTTGAAGTTGTGGAAACTAAAACAATGTTCAATGGAAAGCAGGCTACTGAAAGCCTAAATGGTGACATAGTCTTCAACACTGATGTTGAAGAATCTTACAAGACAGAAATAATTGAAGCATCGAAGGAAGAAAACAGTGAGGCCACTGAAGACCTCAGGATGAAACTCCAGAAAATCCAGATCTCTGAAGTTCCTCCAGCAGCGGTTAACATGGTCAGCGCCAGACGCCCAGTGTCTGAATTTGGCGAACTAGAGACATGGCTGACGAGGCAAAATGGGGGCATTGAAGTTCCTCCAAAAACCTAAAGCCTCAAAGAATATCTCTGGAATTGCCACGAGAGAAATGGTGGTAAGCAATGGATGTGTCCAAGGTGTTCGATCATGCTGAATCGAAGGGTCGAAGCCAACTTCGAAAGGGCTCGACGCGAAAGATGGGAACACCCAGGAAGAGAGCTAAATCCCCTACTACAACTGTACCCAAGGATGGAGGAAAGCTTAGTAGGATTTTTGGTCAGATGCCACAAAGGAAACACTGAAATTGCTCTGTGCCCAAGATGTGGGGCAGTCTATGATGAAATGCTAGCACGATCATTCGAACGTGTGTACTGTTACATGAGTCGAGAAACTCAGGGGTTGCGTCCTAACCTGTACGGTTTCGACATATGGACTCCAACAAAGAGGCCTGATAGCGCACACCCCAGAGCTCGAAGGGTAACTTTCAAAATCCCTGCAGATGCACCCAGGGACAGGTGGGTGCAAGCTGATGCAAGAACCAACAAATGGCGAAGTTGGGACCAAGGTGGTAGAACTGCAATGGCATATAGGAAACAATTTCAAAGACCCAATCGAGAGGCGTATCGATTGGAGAATTATAAAGGAAAAAATCCTATGTCTCGGTCCCAGTGGAGAAGGCATCAGAGAATAAAAAAGGCTCAGAAAGAATACAGGCCAAGAGAAACTGGAGAATCTAGTAGAAACCAAGTCCCATACCAGGGGGCAAAGTCAAACAAACCTCCGGTGGAACGCAGATTATTCGAAGCTGAAAATCTCTTGGATGAAGAAGAAAAGATGCGTTCAAATTCCTGGAAAGAAGAGGATAGAATGACAAATGATATTGATTCTGATGGAGTGTCATCTATAAACTTGAATTGCAATGTTGTTTCCGTACTCCCTCACGATTTTAATCAGGAAACTGAAGTGGAAGACTATGAAGAGGCTGATATCGAAGAAATGGCAAAACACAGACCTGTGTGTTACTATGTGCTGAATAATGGTGCAGTTGAAGAACAGAATGCTTTCTTCGAAAGGCCTGATGAGGGTATGCGAAATCATCTGAAGCCACTTTATATCAGGGCTAAGATTGAGAACGCTGGCATTAATAAAGTCCTAGTTGATGGGGGAGCAGCAGTGAACCTAATGCCTCAATACATGCTAAAAAGAATTGGTATGTTCGATACGGATATAAGGCCACATAACATGGTTTTATCTAACTACGAAGGCAAAATAGGACAAACACTGGGAGTCGTTCAGGTCAATTTGACAGTAGGCTCAGTTACCAGGCCAACCATGTTCATGGTTATACCAGCAAAAGCAAACTACAACCTTTTGCTTGGTAGGGAATGGATTCATGGGGTAGCAGCTGTGCCCTCAACAATGCATCAGAGGGTGACAATTTGGAGAGAAGATGGTATAGTGGAGAATATCGAAGGTGATCAGAGTTACTACATGGCTGAAGTCAACCAGGTGAATAAAACCAACTTCGATAGGAACCTGGCAAACATAGGCCCTTTGTCATGCTGCAGAAGAGATGTATACCCCAAATAAAAATGCATTGTACTATTTAACTTTACACCCAAATGGATTCCAATGGGATAGAGAGATCATGGATGGTCCGGCAGATACAACACCATTGGAGAATTATCCAACAGTACGGCCAACAGGCTGGGACGATGACATTAATCATGTCTGAGTCTTCGTTCTTCGAAAAGATTTCCGCCTATGTGGCCGAGAACAAAAGGAAGGCGACTCTCGAAGCCGAACTATCAAATATAGATGCGGTTCTAACCCAAGAAGGAATAACAGAATTGGAGATACGTACGAGTTTCGAAAACTCGGCTCCAGATGAAGAGATCATAAGACAAGAACCAAGTCAAAGGTTGGATGCAATATACGACGAGGAACCTTTGGGATTCGAAAAAGACCCAATGGCGTCGAACATAAAGATGTTGGCCCAAGATCCACTTGAAGAAGTAAATCTTGGAGACAATGATCAAAAAAGGATAACATACATCAGCGCGAAATTAGAACCAGAATTAAAAGCAAAGGTCATCAAAATACTGAAAGAAAACAGAGATTGTTTTGCTTGGGATTATGATGAGATGCCTGGGCTAGGAAGAGACTTAGTCGATTTAAAATTACCAATAAAAGAAGGGAAGAAGCCTATAAAGCAAACTCCCAGAAGATTCGCGCCAGAGATTCACTCGAAGATTAAAGCAGAGGTCGAAAGGCTCTTGCGTTGCAAATTTATCCAAACTACAAGGTATGTTGAATGGATAGCTAATATAGTACCTGTAATTAAAAAGAATGGCGCATTAAGAGTATGCATAGACTTTCGTGACCTTAATGCAGCTACTCCTAAAGACGAGTATCCCATGCCTGTAGCAGAAATGCTAGTAGACTCAGCCGCAGGTTTTGAGTATTTGAGCATGTTGGATGGATATTCGGGGTACAATCAAATCTTTATAGCAGAAGATGATGTATCCAAAGCAGCATTTCGTTGCCCAGGGGAAATAGGCACTTACAAATGGGTTGTGATGCCTTTTGGTTTAAAAAACGCTGGGGCAACTTATCAAAGGGCAATGAATTCTATATTTCATGACTTTATAGAAACATTCATGCAAGTATATATAGATGACATTGTGGTAAAATCTACCTCGGGTATGAGTCATCTCGATCATCTGAGCCAATCATTCGAAAGAATGAGGAAATATGGCTTGAAGATGAACCCCCTCAAATGTGCTTTCTTTGTGCAGGCAGGTGATTTCTTGGGCTTCGTAGTCCACAAAAAAGGGATAGAAATTAACCAGAACAAGACAAAAGCCATTAGGGAAACCAAGTCTCCATCCACGAAGAAAGAACTACAATCATTATTGGGTAAGATAAATTTCTTAAGGAGATTTATCTCTAACTTAAGTGGACGCACGCAAGCTTTCTCACCTCTACTACGGCTTAAGCAAGGAAAATTCGAATGGCGTGCTGAACATCAAGAAGCTTTCGATCAGATAAAGCAATACTTGACTTGTCCACCAATTCTGTCTCCCCCAAATGGGAAGAAACACATGCGACTATACATTTCAGCGTCAGATAAAACAATAGGCAGCATGCTGGCCCAGGAAGATGAGAATGGCATCGAAAGAGCCATTTATTACTTAAGTAGAGTACTCAATGATGCAGAGACTAGATATACTGATATAGAAAAGCTCTGCCTTTGTTTGTATTTCTCCTGTATCAAACTTAAGTATTATATAAAGCCAGTTGAAGTTTACGTTTCATCTCATTGTGATGTTATCAAACATATGTTATCTAAGCCAATACTACATAGTCGAATTGGCAAGTGGGCTTTGGCCCTTACTGAATATTCATTAATATTTCAGCCTCTCAAGGCAATGAAAGGTCAAATTGTGTCAGACTTCATTGTCGACCATGCGGTGGTTGAGAATCATCAGCATTATGTGGACTTAAAACCTTGGAAGTTATACTTCGATGGTTCAACGCATAGAGAAGGTACTGGAGTTGGAATGTTGATAATTTCTCCTGATGGAATTCCAACAAAGCTCAAGTATAAAATCGAAGGTCCAGTATGCTCCAACAATGAAGCTGAATACGAAGCACTAATTGCTGGACTTGAGGCTTTGTTAGAATTGGGGGCAACCAGAGTCGAAATTAAAGGAGACTCCGAATTGGTCATCAAACAATTGACAAAGGAGTACAAGTGTATCAAAGAGAATTTGATCATGTATTTTGTCATTGCAAATAGGCTACTCAAGAAATTCGAATATGTGGAATTAAAACACGTATCAAGGGTGAATAACCAGGAAGCAAACGACTTGGCACAATTAGCTTCAGGATATAAAGTATCAAAAGAAAAGTTGGAAGAATTGATTGAAGTAAGAGGAAGAGCAATGTTTACTAAACTTTCGCCAAGTGATCTAGAGAACTCACAATTGGGTTATGCCAACAAAGAACAATTCGAAGTACTAAATATAGACTCGTTGGCAGACACAGATTGGAGGAGTCCAATTATTAACTATCTGAAAAATCCTTCGACGGATACAGACAGGAAAATCAAGTATAGAGCCTTGTCATATTTTCTGATGGGAAATGAATTGTTCAAGAAAACTCCTGAAGAGGTATTGTTGAAATGCTTAGGTGAAGCAGAAGCATATTTGGCTCTGTCGAACGTACATAGTGGGGCATGTGGTGCACATCAAGCAGGGCACAAAATGAAATGGCTCTTGTTTCGTTATGGGATGTATTGGCCTTCGATGTTAAAGGATTGCATAGAGTTTGCGAAAGGGTGCCAAGAGTGCCAAGAACATGCAGGTATCCAACACGCTCCAGCAAACGAATTAAGTACGATAGTAAAACCGTGGCCTTTCAGGGGATGGGCATTAGATTTGATTGGAGAAATTCACCCCAAGTCATCTAAAGGTCAAAGGTACATTTTGGTAGGAATAGACTATTTCACAAAATGGGTCGAAGCAATACCACTGGCAAATGTGGATCAAGAGGCTGTGATTGAGTTTATACAGAAACACATTATATATAGGTTTGGAATCCCAGAAAGTATAACAACCGATCAGGGATCAGTCTTTACTGGACGAAAAATGCAAGACTTTGCTAGGGAAATAGGTTTCAAGTTATTTACTTCTACACCTTACTACGCTCAAGCAAATGGGCAGGTTGAAGCAGCAAACAAAATAATAATTGGCCTTATTAAGAAACATGTGGGAAAGAAACCTAAGAACTGGCATAAGACTTTGGATCAAGCACTCTGGGCTTGTCGGACATCTCCAAAAGAAGCTACAAATACAACTCCTTTCCAGTAGACGTTTGGACATGATGCAGTACTCCCAATCGAGATATGTTTGCAATCGGTAAGAATACAAAGACAAACAGACATTCCTCCCAACGTATACTGGGAGTTAATGATGAATGAGTTAGTAGATTTGGACGAAGACAGACTTCGAGCACTGGAAATGATAAAAAGGCAAAAGGAAAGAGTGTCCAGAGCATATAATAAAAAGGTGAAAGGTAAAACTTTTGTTAATAATGACTTAGTTTGGAAAGTTATTTTACCTGTAGATCGAAAGAATCAGGCACTTGGTAAATGGTCCCCCCATTGGGAAGGACCCTTTCGAATCTTAAAAGTATTCTCGAACAATGCTTACGAAATTGAAGAGTTAGCAGAAGATCGTAGGATCTTAAGAGTAAACGGGAAATATTTAAAGAGATATAAACCAAGTATGTACGAAGTAAAGAATGCAAAAACGTAGATACTCAGGGTACTACGAAAAGCCAAAATGGTCAGGCATGTGTCAAAACATATACGCCACATTGATCAAAATGGCTTTACAATCAGAATAAATTGTTAAATGGAAGGAAAAGAGTCTAAGGAGACACCAAAATATTTTTTTTTCATTTAAAGCATAGAAGTACATGCATTACAAAAGGATCCAAAGAACAGGATCCGAGATTACAAAAGAAAAAAAAGAAGGCATAAAAACCTAAGGTAAAAACTTGCTAGTTAATCCTTTGGTCTAAACCTGCCAAGGACAGCACAGGCGAGGGTTCAGCTTCGAACATATCCCTGGCTCCAGAGTCGCGCATCCTCCTCACTACACCTTTCTTAAGGAAAATGTAACTGAGGAGTCTCCCATATGGAAGGCAGGTCACACTCCCTTGACGGTCGACACCGATAGAGACAGCCTTAACCAGTCCTTTAAAGATCATCAAAGGAATGTTAATTTTCTTCCCTCGAAGACCACAGAGGATAAACTCCAAGTCATCAACCATGATGTTGTTTTCATCGATCCTCCGAGGTTGGAAGTTTCCCACGAGCATCTGGTGCCAGATCCTGATGACTTTGGCACTGAAGCGATCGTTGTCCATAAGAGTTCTCAACATGAGATGAGTAGTCATGCTGAAACTGTTGTCATCAAAAGTTGCCCCAGAGTTATTGCATCTTATTAAGTTGGCAATGGTGGTGGGAGTGATGCTAAGACGAGCGTGTCGAATTTCAGAATCAATGGTGGTCCTACCTTCAGGATCTATGCGTAAAGACGCATTCATCCAGAATTCTGCCACCATGTTGGGGGTAGATAGCACCCTCCAAGACTTCTTCAAAATAGAAGTCCAGTTCTTGGTTGACAAAGAGGGTTTCGATGTTGATAAAGTTACGAACAAGTTCATCCTCAGAGAGTCTGAACTCGCCTCTGATGAGGGCTTTGATGTTGTTAAAGGAAAGAGTTTCAGCCATTGCAAGGTAAGAAAGGTTTTTGAGAAAGAAGTTGTGTGTTTTCTTTTTCTGTGCTTGGTTTGGAGAGAAAGCGCATGAATGAAGAAATGAAGGCAATATTAGACCCTTTATATAGACTGGGAATACTGAAGGGTAGTTTTAAATTGTTAATGATTGATTGGACTGCGTTTGGTTTTCCAAAGAGAGAAGTTATGGCTTCCGCCGTTTCCCGCCCTTGGAAGTTGAGAAGTAATCATGAAACTGATGCACGCACGTCTTAAACTGACGTTTTGAAGAAAGTGACGTCACTGTTCAATAATGATTATGGCTAGAGAAGTGGAAACGTCAAGTCTAGAGGCAAGGATGCTGCGAAAGATGTTCAGGTTCTACACGTTGTATTAAATAAAAGCACTGTAGAAAATCTAAAGATATATTTTGGCAGAAATATTTAGATTCGCCAAAATAGTGCTGGCAAACATTATAGATATGAACGAAGAAAATAGGAGTCAAGCATACGAATAGATGTTTCTAAAATAGTTTCGATTACAAAACGAAAATGCAACAAGTAACAGGATTGGAAACAGCTAGTTGAAATCTTCAGGGAGATCCTTTTTGATCTTCAAGTATTGAGTCTCCCACGAAGACATACGAAGCTCAATTAGTGCCCGTTGTTTCTTCAATCTTTCGATCTCTGGCACTAATTTTTGTGCAGTCTCGAAATGTTTAATTCCCGACTGCACCACTTCGAGCAAATCCTGTTGGTTGGATTTTTGTATGGCTGCTTGACAACGTTCAGCTTCCTTTATCTTGTCCTCGAGTACTTTTATCTCTTGTTTCCAGGAGTTAATATTCTTCTCATAATCATCAAAGGCCTTCTGATTTTCTGAATGTTTAAGCTTGAGGGCCTCACCTTGTTTCGTTGCATCCACAGCAGAATTCCATGAAGAGTCATGAGAGGCCATTGTCTCAGATAGCTCTTTTTCGACATTTTGCTTTCGAAGAATGTTGGCTTGGAGTTGCTCAAGTAGAGAACCTAGCAGAACAATTACCTATGAAACTTTTGTGGAGACTTGAAGCAAATCTACTTTCTTTAAAAGTTGATTTAAGTTGTGACTCTTAATAGGTTCCCGGTTGAGAACATCCACAAGATTGACCCCAAAGAATCTCTCTTTTATTTGTCGGAGGAGGCTAGGAATATCTTCTTTGTCACTAGATTCTACAGTTACAGCTGGAGAGACATCAAGTTCCGAAGGCGAAGAAGTATTCACATTCATGATAGCCTTTAGGAAACTAAGAGGATCAGTTTGCTTAAGTTGTTCCAGCTCCGAAGGAGTAGGCTTCGCAGGGGCAAGCGTCGAAGTTGTCCCAGGAATGGTTTCTGTATCAAGAGTCGAAGTTCCTTGAGGATCTTGTTTTTCTGGTTTAGAAGTCTCTTCCATAGCATCTTTCTCCGACGCAGTATCTTCGCTGTCATGTGGTTGTGGGTTCACATTGTCGCTGCCTGAGAATGGGTGATCTTCTTCCAAATTTTTGTCTTGATGAGTAGGTGGGGATTCGTCAGTGGATTGGCTTTCTTCGACTGGTTCATTAGGCAATATGGTGGCGATTTGCCTAACATCTTCGAAGACTGGCGAGAGAACATGAGTTTTGTTTTGAGAAGTATCTGTATTAAACGGAGCAAAGTTAGTCATAAAGATAAGCCTTTGAGGGGTTTAGTTGACGAAAGTTAAAGTTTGACAATTACCGTAAAGTTTGTCAACATTAATGGTAAAGCCATGATCCTTAAAACCTGAAGTGGCAGTGCCAGCGTCATCCTGCAATAACAAGGTAAATGTCAGTTCAATTATTTGGTTAAAATCACAAGATAATATGTGGGGTGGAACCCAAATACCTTGGTTGGGATATTGTCAGGACTTGAATTATGACTTTCCACAACGAAAGCATTACTAGCAGTTTTCAAAGGAGACTCTTCAGAGGACGCCTTATCGCCAGGAGAAGCAGCTTTAGAGGGACTTATCCCTTTCCCTTTTCTTGAAGGGGTAACAGCTTTTTGTCTCTTCTTGTGTCCTTGTCTAGTTTGGGGAGGGGATTTATCTTCGCCATCTGAGGCAGTTGTTGAAGAAACTTTCCGCTTCGAACCTGTTGGGGGTTTCGAGCTCTGGCAAATAGACGATAAGTAAGATGGATACTACTCACAGATTGTACAAGATTAAGAATATGAGATGAGTATGTACCGTGGGCTTCTTGCCAGTGACGATGGAATCACTTTCACTTGGTTTGTTGCTCTTAGATGTCCCAGAATCTTTTTGGGCAGAAGCTTCCTTGATCTTCCTCCTTCGTGCAACAGCTGTAGTTGAAACTGAAATCAGTATATCAACAAGGAAAAGAAAAGTCAGTCGAAAAGATTGTCTTAATCCAAACCTTCAGGTATTGGAGTCAGGACACGAACATGTTTAAGATCTATATGAAGATGTCCTTTGAAAGTATCCAAGGTATGCTTAGTCGGAACCACTCGTTCAGCGCGTTTTTTGGTATTCTCTCGAAGAATTTTGAGAGCATTCCCACACACGAACCAGTCTGGGAAAGGAGGACTTAGAGCCACACCAAAATCAGCACTTGGTAGTGGAGGGAATTTTGGAGGATTGAGTTTGAAAGCCACTTCATAACGTAGTTCTAGTCGAACATACGAGGGCAATTTCAACTTATCCAGTTTGGCGGAAAACTTTTCGCGCAAAATGACTGCAGCCTCACGAACGGTCCGACTAAGATCATCAGGCCTGTAGATAGTTTCAAAGAATTTTTGGAAAGCTTGGATTTATTTAATATGAGTTGAAGTACCTTTTTGAAAATTTTCCTGCACATTAGTAAAAGCTGCAGTTAGTTCTTGAGCAAGGCTATCAGCATCAAAGATTTGAGAGCTATAATAATCCGTCCACCATTGATGAAAATCTGGTGTAGAGCAAAAAGCAGGTTCGAAAGGAACAGGAGAAAGATTGGTGGTGCCAACGTATTTGTTGATTTTTGTTTCACATTCTTCTTCAGTCAAGTACAAGGTATGGAAACACATATGGCTCCTTTTCTCATATAAGCACTTGGGTTTTATTTGAACCAACCCAAATTGTCTCGAGACCAAATTTGGTTGATAGCACATGAGAATACATTGACCTTTTGATGGTCGAAGGCGATGGGAAAATAACCTTGGAGTCAGAAAAGCTTCCCAAATTTCCATAGACTCAGTTTGTTGATCCTGAGATGTTGATGGGAATTTTCGAGTAAACCATTCGAGACCTATTGTTCTGTGTACAAATGGGGCCATAGAAGGATCGAACTGGTTACGCCGGGCAAACATCATTGAATATGCCAGAAAGTGTTCACGAAGCTTTCCAATTTCTTCTTTTGGAGTTAGGTAAGCTAACCTGGTCCCTTCTATAGTTCGATTTTTGATTTTGCTATCCTCCTCATTGACGTTTCCTCGAAAAGGAAGATGAGTTTCGAATGTAGCATTAAGCCACAGTTGTAATAGCCAGAAAGGACCAGCATAAAGTAAACTACCGGATTTGAAATTCTTGGTAAGGTTTGCAGCTTCGCTGAGGTTTTCATAAAGAGACCCTAAAAGCAGTTGGCTGAGGTTGAGCTTTTTTCCAGCATGCAACTGATTAGCCATGCAAAGGTACCTTTTTGCAACTTGTATGGATCTTGAGCAGAAGGCACATCGTGAGAGCCACAGCGCTAGGAAAGCAATATGCTCTTCATCGGATACTGTCGTTTCGGTGGTGATATGGTGCTTCTGGATGAATGCAGTATAAGTGACTTGCGAGTCATTAAAACCAATAGTATCATTATCCATTTCATTGGGATCGAAGGTTTCGCCAGTTGGTCGAAGTCCTGTAATCGCAGCCACATCGAAAAGAGTAGGGGTAACCATTCCACATGGGAGATGGAAAGTGTTGTGAGAAGCATCCCAAAAGTGAACCGCTGCTACTAACATGGGTTGGTTATATTCTAAACCTGTTTTTGACAGTTGAATCAAATCGTATATTCCTAACGATTTCAAGAAGGATTCTTTCTGTTTCTTTACTTTTTCTAACCAAGCATAGTACGAATCAGGATCTTTGGCTAAAGGAATTGACCTAAACACTTTTACAGAGTTGGTCATATAATTTAACCTAATTTTCGTTAAAGCTAAAGGGGTGACAGTTGAAGTTTCTTCAATGTTAGCAGATTTTCCTGAGGGAGAACAACCATCTTCATCTATCTTAATTTTGCTAACTAATGGTCTAGTCTTGTAATAAGCAGGGAAGAATCTATTCAGAGATGGGATGTTTTCACCTGGTAACGGACCCATAAAAGCAAGAGATTTTCCAGAAAGTTCAAAGGGAATGATTACCTGGGAAGCGTAAATAGCGCGTATTTCTTCGGTGTTAGGGTTTTGAATGTGTTCTTGTTCCCCAGACCGTGTTGTTGATTGGAGCTTCAGAACAGGTTGAAGAACATTTGAAGATGAAGCCATAGAGAAATTTTTGATTAAGGGAACAAGATTTTTGAAAAGATTGAAGATGTTTGGTTTTTGTTGAAGAAGATGAAGAAATAGGAATGAAAGGTTGTATAGAAGTGCAAGACCAAGTATTTAAAGGTTTAACGGAAACCCTTTTTAAATCTTTTGGGTAAAACCCAAAGAACACGTGGCGGCTGGTGATTTAATCCAACGGCGGTCGAATAAGTTAGCTTCACTCCTAGTATGTAGGAGTAATGATCAAGAAGTAAGGTAAAAACGTGGGAATGTAAGTTATGAGAAGACATCTTTGAAAATGACAAGACGTTTCGGAAATAGGGTCATCAATGATTATGACGTTAGTCAGCAGTCTTGGAACTCTCAAAGATCAATAAAGAACGAAATCTTATAATGACAAGAAACGCCTATTTCTGTTGATTCTCGAAACAGGCATTTATTGGGGGCAATTTGTTAGCTGAAGATTTCGTTTTGTAATATTTGTCCTTCGAAGAAGTGGAAAATCGAAGGAAAGATGGTTGCTGATGGCCATCCCTTAAAAATAAAAGAATGGCTACTGATGGTCATGCTTCGAGAATAAAGATTTCTAAGTTCGTTATGAAGATAGTGAATACTGAAAGCTAGTGAAAGTATGTGTCTTCGGGGACTTAGACAAAATTTATAAAATATATTCAAGTATTACTACTTAGCGTGTTTTCGTAGTGTTTTTAAATACACTGCCACGCGTCGAAGACGGACTCAGGCGGGAAGATTTGAAATTCGAAGACGGTTTCGTAACTGTCCAAGTAACAGATGGCGTCGCTAGAAGTTCTTATGAGAGACGTGGCAGCAGATTAGTGTAGGACCGTTAAGGTCGAAACTAGTATAAATAGGAGTCTTAATGTTAGGATTCTGTGTGTTCATTTTGTACAAATCACTCACATATTTACTCAAGTATCAACCGTTAAGAGAAAGAGTTCGCTGAGAAAATGTACGTATGACACCACCACTTTAATACATGTGTATTATCTTTCGTTTTCAAATATCTTCCAGAATTACTGCATTTCGTTTACTTCTCGCCATTTACATTTCTGTATCTTTATTTTAATGTCATTTACTTTCGAATTACTTTCATGTTATTTACTTTCAAAGTCTTTAACGTTTCTGCATTTTAAGATTCCTTACGTTTTAATAGTCCTTTTAATTTCATATGTTATGTTACTTATCTTTTCGTTGAAATCACACTTACATATAACAAAGTGATTATCAAGATTATTTGTTCTTTAATCGAACAACGCTTATTGAAGAAGACGAATCATGAATATGGTTCGAATGAACATTGATAACAATCTTCTTGACTATGTGTCCTAGGATCAATCTAGTCGATCCTGCGAGTAACCAAATCATATTTATTATAGTTTTGAAGACTAGCGGTTGTTTACTGGAAATCACCGTAAACAGGCAGCTGGTCGGATCCTGCACTCTGCTTACGGTACGTTTGATTTTAACACATTCTCGTATTTATTTATTTATTTATTTATGTTTCGTATTTATTTTTAATACATTATCGTATTTGTGTTTCAGAGCTGGATCATCTCCTACTTCTCCCGCATCCACGACTTCCACATCGATCCTGCGTACGTTGACGCCATGCCCAGGGCCGTCAGATACGCCCTCCAGAGGGGGAACGATGCGGTGGGACCATACCGCCTGTACCTGGACCGCACGATGCACGACGACGTCACCTGGAGGCCGTTCGCCGACTATGCTCAGGTTGTCCCCTTCGACGGGGTTGCTCTATATTCAGGCTGGTTGGCATGCGGGACCGGCATCATGGTCCGGTATCTCCCGGAGCGGTGCATGCGGCAGTTTGGGTTCGTGCAGATCATACCCAGGTCACCCTTCGAGGCTGCTCCTGACACAGTGACCAGAGTGCAGCTCACTGCCATATGGGAGGAGTGGCAGCATCATGTGGTACCGGAGGAGTACCGTCGCATGCGGGTCACCCAGGACTGGCACAGTGTGGAGGGGTACGTCACATGGTTCTACCGGGTGTCCCATCCTCTCTTGAGACCCGACGTTCCCGGCGCTCCTAGGCCAGCACACGAGGAGATCCTGGAGAACCGGCAGGCGGAGGATGACCACGCCATTGATCTCCTTCCGATCTGCCAGCGGATAGAGATGCTTGGGCGGGACGCGTTGCATCGAGGTGTCATTCATCAGGGCGGTCCAGAGGCAGTCGCCGTGATGGAGATGATCGTCACTGATGCGGGCCGTGCGGCGGGGTACAGGCGGCAGAGGAGGGCCCAGGGTGAGCGGGTTAGGCACACCCAGTAGTGGTGGGGTTTATTCATTTTTTGATTTTGGATTGTATATTTAGCACACTATTTTTATTTATTTCGGTTTGTATATAATATTTTCATATTAGTATTTTTTTTTGTTTATTTATCATATTAGTGTTTTCAGTCTATCTATTGTTTATTTTATTTGCCGGTAACGTTTAATTAAAATGCGGTTGCGTTTAAGAAAAAACATAAAAAAAAAACACAGTTTCTGCATAATTCGGAAATGAACTTCCGAATTCACCCCCCATGAGGTGTTTTCGGATGTTCATCTCCGAACGCACCCCCCATGAGGTGTTTTCGGAGATGAACTTCCGAATCAAGGAAATTTTTTTTAAAAAAAAGCGCTTCGGAAGTTCATTTCCGAAGCAGGGGTAGTTTGAGAATTTCGCTGGGGGTGACCCCCCCATAGGGAGGTGGGTAAAGAAATTTTCTTTATTTATGAAAAATTTATCCGCACCATAGTTTATAATATTTACTTGAGTATTTTGATAGTGCACCATCGAATCATAAATAGTTTTATTTTTTGATTTAATCTCTCTTTTATTTTTCTGTATATATGTGATCTAGTAGATTTTTGTAACTTTCATGACAGTTAGTAACAAATCCGTGCGTTCGCACGAGTTCTGGTATGTGATGCGTATTTGTTTTAGATGTATATTTTTTAATAGAAAAATGTTTGATATTCGTTAAAAAATAATAATTGAATATATATATAAAAAAATGTCTGGTATCCATAAAAAAATAATAATTGAATGTATAGAAAAATGTCCGGTACCCGTGAAAAAATAATAATTGAATGTATAGAAAAATATCATGTACCTATAAAAAAATAATAAAATGTATAGAAACTTTTCTGGTACTCGTAAAAACATTTAGATCAATAAGATTTTTTAATACAAAATATAATTTTGTTATAAAATATGTGAATAATAGAAGCTAAAAAAATGTAATAAAAAAATAGAAGCTAAAAAAATCATGAATGAAAAAAATTAAAGAGAAATCTTATTAATATAAAAAAGAAAATAGTATTTGAAAATAAGAATAAAAGATAGGAAGATATATTAATTCATTAGGAGTAGAGGAAGATATATTGAAAAATGTCAGGTACCCGTGAAAAAATAATAATTGAATGTATAGAAAAATTTTCGGTACCCGTAAAAAAAATTGAATGTATAAAAAAAAGTCTGGTATCCGTAAAAACACTTAGATCAATAAGATTTTTTTATACAAAATATAATTTTGTTATGAAATATGTGAATAATAGAGGATAAAAAAATGTAATAAAAATTAGAAGCTAAAAAAATTATGAATGAAAAAGTATGAGAAAAATTAAAGAGAAATCTTATTAATATAAAAAAGAAAATAATATTTGAAAATAAGAATATAAGATATGAAGATTTATTAATTCATTAGGAGTAGAGGAAGATATATTGAAAAATGTTAGGTACCCGTTAAAAATTAATAATTGAATGTATAGAAAAATTTTTGATACCCGTAAAAAAAATTGAATATATAAAAAAAGTCTGGTACCCGTAAAAACACTTAGATCAATAAGATTTTTTAATCCAACATATAATTTTGTTATAAAATATGTGAATAATAGAAGCTAAAAAAATGTTGCTAAAAAAATTATGAATGAAAAAGTATGAGAAAAATTAAAGAGAAATCTTATTAATATAAAAAAGAAAATAATATTTGAAAATAAGATAGGAAGATTTATTAATTCATTAGGAGTAGAGGAAGATATATTGATAAATGTCAGGTACCCGTTGAAAAATAATAATTGAACGTATAGAAAAATTTTCGGTACCCGTAAAAAAAATTGAATGTATTAAAAAATGTCTGGTACCCGTAAAAACACTTAGATCAATAAGATTTTTTATTACAAAATATAATTTTGTTATAAAATATGTGAATAATAGAAGTTTAAAAAATGTAATAAAAAATAGAAGCTAAAAAAATTATGAATGAAAAAGTATGAGAAAAATTAAAGAGAAATCTTATTAATATAAAAAAGAAAATAATATTTGAAAATAAGAATAAAGGATAGGAAGATTTATTAATTCATTAGGAGTAGAGGAAGATATATTGAAAAATGTCTAGTACCCGTTGAAAAATAATAATTGAATGTATAGAAGAATTTCTAGTACCTGTAAAAAAAGTAAATGTATAAAAAAATATCTGGTACCCGTAAAAACACTTAGATCAATAAGATTTTTTAAAACAAAATATAATTTTGTTATAAAATATGTAAATAATATAAGCTAAAAAATGTAATAAAAAATAAAAGCTAAAAAAATTATGAACGAAAAAAAATGAGAAAAATTAAAGAGAAATCTTATTAATATAAAAAAGAAAATAATATTTGAAAATAAGAATTAAAGATAGAAAGATATATTAATTCATTAGGAGTAGAGGAATATTATTTGAATTTGAAATTTATGAAGAAAGAGAAAATTGAAAAAAATATTTTAATAATATATTATACATGTATAGGTGAATGAGTTAACAATGTACAGTAAAAGTTGGTATATGCATTGACAATGTGAAGATTGATTTGATTGGTATAAAAATTTATTTTATTAAATATATTTATTTGTGAATTAGAAACAAAGAAGAAAATGTAAGAAAGAAAGAGAAGTTTGATAGAGAAACTATCCATATGACACAATAGAAGAGCAATAAGAACATTTTGGTATTTGGCACAACATATAATTTTCTTATATTGTAGATATAAATATACCTCTTATTTTATAGTAAAAAGTATTTACTAACATATAACTATTGCCTAAGTGACTATAATGACGTGAATAGGGCTGACAATGAACCAAACTAACTCGAGAATAGTTCAAAACTCGATGCGAAAATTAAATCGTTGAACTAGGATAATGAACCAAATGAGCTGAGTATGAGCTAAAAACTAAGTTCGTTAACTAAATGAGCTGAACTTGAACTATACATGGTTCGACTCGTTAGGTTCATGGGTCAATTCGATTGTATATTTGCTCTAAATCTTAGTATCATATTTTATCTTAATCTAATGGTTTTAATTGATAATTTATATTCTCTAGTGAGCAAAATATTTCTACAAATAATTATACAAATAAAATTAACATCGTATAAATTTTAATCTTATAACTTTTATTTTATTTTTATATTTATTAATTAAAAAAATATTAATTTAAAATGTCAAATATATATATATATATATATATATATATATATATATATATATAAATAGACTTTAAAAAATTACTTTTAAGTTTGTGAAATAAGCGAGTTGAACCTAACAAGTTGAATCGAGATTTTCGTGAACTTCTAACCAGTCGAGTTTGACCTGAAAAAAAAGTTCGAGATAAACTCGAACTCAAACTCAAACTCGGCCAATTCTTAGCGAGTCGAGTTTGAGCTGAAAAAAAGTTCTTCGTGAACTCGAGCTCGAACTCGAACTCGGCCAATTCTTAACGAGTCGAACTGAGCTGAGGCGAGTTCGACTCAACTCGACTCATTTCCAGCCCTAGACGTGGACTTAGACATTATATTTTTATGAGAATTATCATGTCTAAATTTAGTATATTTTATATAGATATATATTAGATATAAGATATAGTATCTGTCACTGTTATAATTAAATACTTTTTTTTAAATTCAAGTATATTTTGTAGAAAATATAAAATTAATATTATATATATATAAACTTATTTCAACATGTCCATATATTTTTACTGTCATATGGTTCATAAATATTACTATCATGACAGGTAGACTCAAACCTACGGAGTCCATCCACACTTGAATTCAAGTTAACAAGTGAAAATTCAAGTTGATTGAGTTTGAATTCAGGTGTCACCCGATATTTCGAGTGCGGGTTTGAGTAGTGTGAAACCCGCAACCGAAACTCAAAAACACACCCGCTTAGATCTCAAATTACATAAGTGTCACTAAATATCAACTATATAACTATACAACTATAACTATAATAGCTATAACTATAACTATATAACTATTATTAGAAGATGCATGCACACTACCATTTTTGTCCTTCACTTAAAAATTATTTGCACAACCTAAAGGTTAAAAGAGTAAATACATAATCTTTCAAATTAATACAATTACAAAGCTATCATTTGCTGACACATGACAATGCAATAACGAATTCTTTTTTGTCTTTAGTAACATTTCTTTCTCCATTTTCTCTTTTCCTTTTTATTATTTTAAGCATAAATAAATTAAATTTTTTTAATAGAATAAACGAAACACATAAAATTTCATTCAACCAAAAACATAATTATTTTATAATTATTAAATAATTGTTTTTAAATATCAAATTTTCTATTTTTCTCACGGGCTATCAGCAAAATACCTATTATATTTTTTTTAAACACAAAATTCTTATCATCAAATACCAAAATTTATATTTTCCTCACGGGCCACTATTAGCAAAATACATATTTTATTTTAATTAACCATTATCTTTATTTGAGGCACAAAATTCTTATTTTCAAATATCAAATTTTTTATTGTTTTCACGGGCCAATATCAACAAAATACCTATTTTATTTTAATTAACGATTGTCTTTATTTGAGACACAAAAATTTTATTTTTAAATGTCAAAATTTTTATTTTTTTACGGGCCATTATCAGCAAAATACCTATTTTATTTTAATTAATAATTATCTTTATTTGTGATACAAAATTCTTATTTTCAAATGTCAAAATTAAATTTATATTATTTTTATTATTATTAATTTTATAATTAAATAAATCATTTTAAATTTACATCTACATTTAAATAAAATCTATATATTGTAGTAAATAATTTACCTGTGCAAAGCACGAGTATCTTGCTAGTATATATAAGTGTAACAAATTAGACCTTAAAATAAATTCATGAACTAAGCCACGAATCTTTTTGTAGTTTTCTCTTTGTCAGAATGTTTAGTGAGAAACAAGAACATAATTGAACAACTTCATGGATAGATTTTTGTTGGTATTTGAGGTAGTAGTGATAATTTAGAATGTAGTTGTATGGTGTAAAAACTCTGGCCGATAGTTAAAAGATAGTAGTAAGTAGTGTGAGAGCTACAGTATCGGAGCATTTAGTAAAATGGGACAAGAGGCAACACATAAGTAATCAATTTGTTACAGGAGGAGAGTAATAGTATGATGAAGCCTTCAATATTATTGATATTAGACGTTAAAGGCTTAAATACAATTACACATATGTTTGTCTATTTATAGGTGCTTGAGGATGTTTTTAGAATAGAACTATCTAGGCTTTTGTTTGTCCTTTCTATATTACATTGACATAGAACTTTCTAGGCTATTAGTTAATCTAAGATTAATTGGAACACTCTAGAAACATGTAGTAACTTTAGACTATTCTAGTTTTCTCTAAACAAGGAATATCACGTTCCTTAGTTGCGCTTGTGATATTCCTTGTTTGTCTTGTTAAAGACTTCTAATAAAGACCACTTTTGTTGTCTAGTTGCATGTGAATCTACTTGTCGTTCTTATTGAATAATTCTGACAAGGATCACTCTTGCTTCTTAGTTATTTATGAGTCTCGTTGTCATTCTTGTAGAAGAATTTTGACAGGGACTCTTTCTTGATCTAGTAGATGTATTTGTCTCCCTAGGCTTGTACTCAAGTTGAGCCTCAGAGGTTACAGGTCTCAATTTTTTTTATCGCCTGGACTTGTGCTTTATCTAAACTCGAGTGTAATTTTCCATAGGTTTACGATATTAGGTGGACTTGAAATTAAGAGGGTCGAAATGTTAGGTTACCTAAACTTCTCTCTCTCTCTCTCTCATTTTTATTTTTGGGTTTTAACTCAAACAGAGTCGGGCCACATAACTACATGTACTCCTTTGTGTTTGAGCCAGAGACCTCGTTTTTCTAGTTTTAATAAAATTATTGGTGACAAGAATAAATAGTTTGCTACGCCCTGTGAATGACCGAACATAACTCTGATATCACTGTTAGTTTTTGAGTTAGTATTGATAGTTTAGAATGTAGTTGGGTCGTGTAAAGAGCTCTGGTTGATAGTTGAAAGATAGTAGCAAGTAGTGTGTGAGGTAGTATCAGAGTATTTAGTAACACAAGACAAGAGGCAACACATAAGTAATCAATTTTTTGTAGGAGGAGAGTAATAGTATGATGAAGCCTTCAATATTATTGATATTAGAACTTAAAGGCTTAAATACAATTACACATATGCTTATCTATTATAGGTGCTTGAGGATGTTTCAAGAATAGAACTATCTAGGCTTTTGTTTGTCTTTTCTACATTACGTTGACATAGAACTTTCAAGGCTATTAGTTAATCTAAGATTTATTGGAACACTCTAGAAACATGTAGCAACTTTAGACTATTCTAGTTTTCTCTAAACATTGTTATATATTTTTGCTAGAATGTTCTAAAAGTATGCATCAATTTCAACAATTTTAATAACGGCTATATTTTATCCGTCTTCCTTTGTAACTTCCAACGTGACATGTATGTCCACCGTGTTTACCGTGTTACTTGTATGTGAGAGAGACCTTGGGGAAAATCATTTACCTGTTTAAGTTCTAGTATATTTTACTTGTCTTTGAGAGACCTTGGGACAAATGACTTGCTAGTTTAAATATATTCACGTAGTATAACTGTGTTTACCAGCTCAAAATGTTTTATTTAAGTGATTTACCAGTTGAAATAAAGCACTTAAAATAAGATGGAGGAAGAACCCACCCATAATAATATACAGATGGATTAGTAAAATGGATGGAAAATTGTAATGTTGCTCTTGGAAAGTTATAGAAAAATTGATGGAAAATTTCAATGCTGCTCTTGTATTTTATGTGTTTTGTTGCGGGTTCGGGTGGAAAAACTCAAACCTAACGGGTGTGGGCGTGGTGTTATTTTGCCACCCGAATAACCTTTGGCTTTGGGTTGGGGTGGTGATTTCGGATGCGGATTTAGGTAGTGTAAAGCTCGCACCCGACCCTACCCAGTGTCATCCATAACTATCACATATATACGAAGGAAAACTCCGTCTAAATCATTAATGTACCTCGCATGACTCATGAAATACAATGTCAACCAATTTTATAACCGTCTTGTTACACTTAATGTTTGACGTACTTAAGTGGTTGACTCCTCGTGTAAAAATCATTCGAGTGTGTGTCATGGTTACTCGCCTTGGTGCTGCTGGTACAAGCTATCAACGATATCCTCCAATTCTAGTACTCAAGTTTTTCCATGTTCCTCTGGTCAATTTTAACATTTAAAGTCAATATTTTATGTTCTCTATTAGAAGATCAAGTTGCTACACTTTATGAGTTTGTTCCTCTAGTGACCTTTAGCAAAGTATGTTTTTAGAAAGTAAAAAATGTTTTCTCTCTCAAATGTTAAATTTGAGAAACAAGTAAGCAATAATACATACGTAATACATAAGGTACAAATGTTACAAAATTGGTACAAATTACAAAATATGTATGAAAAAAGGTACAATGCATTATGTGAAAAGACCTGATATGAGTGTTATGCCACTAAATAACCTGCTACAATATAAAATATCTCAATGGCTCGTTACTAGGATTGGACAATCGGTCGGTTTGGGTCGAAATTTGGAGCTAAAACTTAAATCCGACGCAAACTGTGATTTCACTTTAAAGGTCTAATTTCGACCGATAAATTTTTGGTTTTTAGCGGGTTCGATTAGATCAGTTTATCGGATAAATCGAGTGGATTTAATCGGTTTAATATTTATTAAACTAAATCCATACAAATTACTCCCTCCGTCCCAAAATAAGTGACATACTTGACGCTTTCACACAGTAAAGTGGGTGTATTCAAATTATCATTAATGCAAAGTGGGATAAATAGTAAATTGAGAGTATTAATTAAAATACACAATTGAAAGATAAAAATAAAAATTACATTGGAAACTAAAAGCGACACTTATTTTGGGACAATTTTTTTTATAAATGCGACACTTATTTTGGGACAAAGGGAATATTTCTTATAAAATTCAGTAACATTTTTTTTAATTTAAAAATCATTATCAAAATTTTAGAATAGAACAAAGTAAGATTATATTTTTATTATTGAAAATAATTATTATTACGCGATAATATTTTTAATATCATTTGACATTAGTTTGATCATTGTCATAATTTAAACCACAAAGTAAATAACAATCAAAATTCTGTATTGAATTTTCTTGAATTCTTGTGAATAAACAATGCATTATTAGATTATAAAAATGATAATATCATAACAACATTATTGAACTTCATTTTTAAAATGGATCAATAAATAATAATAAAATAAATAAATATTAGTTGAGTTCGGTCGGGTTCGATTTCCGACGGATACAAAATAATCATTCGAGTCCAACCGAATCAACTCTATACTATCTAAATAAAGCAACTGAATTGTTTGTACAAAAATTACAATGGATCGGTCGGTTTAAATCAGTCGGTTGAAATTTGTCAACCCCTACTCATTACTTTGCAAAAAGAAGATCATTCAACAATCATTAAAAAAAAAAGTTATATAAACACTCAATTTTCACTACTTTTTTATTCACCAACAAATAAATGAAAAACGGAAAAAGATTGTGAATAAACTTTAAAAAATCAACTCGAGAAGAAAAGGAGAAGGAATTTCAAAATAAGATCATCTAGAGAACAAGCTCTATTAAAAGTCAATAAACAGGCAAGCAAGTGATTTAATTGTAAGGTTTTTTGTTAAAATATGAACACACTTGTATTCGTAAGTTTATATCCTTGAGTGATATTTGTAAACACTTTTTCATTTATCATATGATTGTATTCCACAAAGAGAAAAAAATTTTCTCTTGATTCTTTGAGATGAAAAATATATGTTGGGATCAATTCTTTTTGTTTGAAAAATATAAGATACATGTTACTTGGATCAGAAGATGTTTTAATGATCTTTGTAATTAGTTTGATTATATTAAAAATCTCTTAGTGTGAGAGGAGTATGTTTCAAATCGCTCTTCCCATATATCTTTATCTTTCAACAATTGTGATTGACTAAAATTTCATTTGAAACAAACTAAAAAATATTTAATCAGTTAACACAATTCAAACCTCTATTTTTCGTGTTTATCTATGAAGTTGCACGACTCAAATACATTAAGGGGGAGACTATATGTCAACGCAATGGCTTTATTGCTTGTTTATTAAGCTTTATTTTGGTTTTAGACTCATATCATTGAGTCTCCTCTTTAACTGTGCATCTTTAAGAATCGAATTTTAGATTGAGTTTTAGGTCCGAATCTAATGGAAATGTAGAAAATACTCAGTATTCTCATTCAATCATTTCTTATCTTTTACACTTGTCACTTGGCTTATTTATAGTATATACTAATACAAAATACTGCTACTAATACATGAACCATATACTCTACTATTATACATATTAACTCCATTACGCCCCCTCAAACTGAAGGTGGGAAGGAAGAGATAACTTTGAGTTTGCCTCGGAGAGATTGAAACGCAGCAGTGCCAAGCGGTTTTGTCAAGGTATCAGCAATTTGGGCATGTGCAGTGATGTGCTGGATTGTCAGCTGTCGTGCCACCACTCTTTCACGAACGAAGTGAATATCAAGTTCAACATGCTTCGTACGCGCGTGTCGGAATGGATTATGTGATAACAAAACAACACTCATGTTGTCACACAGAAAAATGGGAGGAAGAAACAATACCTACAACTCAGTTAATAAGGATTCAATCCACAAAATTTCAGTCGTAGCATGGGCAAGGCCACGATACTGTGCTTCAGTGCTAGAGCGTGAGACTAAAGGCTGCTTTTTCGAGCTCCACGTAACAAGATTCGGGCCAAACTACACACAAGAGCCTGAGGTAGAACGACGATCATTTGGGTCATAGCCCAGTTAGAGTCGGTATACGCACGCAGTGTGAATTTGTGATCAATAGGAGCAGGATTGAGGAGTAAACCAAAGGAGTTGGTTCCACTCAAATACCGGAGAATGCGCTTAACAGCCTTTTAGTGAGTTTTAGGCCATAAAGTGCTTTGTTGAGTCTACATACCAATTGTTTATTCTCAAAAATAAAGCCTGGAGGTTGCTGCATAAACACCTCCTCCTGTAAATCTCCATTTAAGAAAGCATTGTTAATGTCAATCTGCTGTAATTCCCACTTGTAAGTGATGACTAAGGTTAACAGGATCCGGATTGCAGTAGGTTTTACTACAGGAGAAAATGTTTCACTATAGTCGAAGCCTTGTTGTTGTAGATAACCCTTAGCAACCAACCTTGCTTTGAATTTATTAAGACTACCATCAGCATTTTCCTTTATTTTGAAGACCCACCTACATCCAACAACCTTTCTATTAGGAGGAAGGGAGGTGAGGGTTCAAGTGTTGTTTGCAAGAAAAGCATTGTACTCAGCTTGCATAGCTGCCAGCCATTGATGATTGGAAAGAGCCTCTTTGAATGAGGTTGGTTCAGTACAAGCCAGATAAGCCTTTGGTTTAAGAAAGCTTGTCTTGCCTCTAGTGACCATGGGATGATTATTTGTGATAAGATTAGGAAGTGGAAGAGAGGTAGGCACTAAGGTCACATCTGCAGGCAGAATAGAATGACTAGCAGAAGAATGATGTGTATTGTCCACAGGACTGGGAGGTAAACTAGGGGCAGATGGATTAAAAGGAGACAATTAAGGGACTGTGTGTGAACTGACTGAGTTACCAACATTGGGAGATACCACTGGTTCAGGCTGAATGGTAACAGGACTGAGAATGGGTACAGATATAGGGCCAGACACAGGCTGAGATAGAGAGGTAATAGGATTAGGGACAGGTTGTGACAAGGTAGTTGAATTTGGAATAACAAGAGATTGACAAGGTGAGGGTAAAATACCAGAGTCATTTGGGATAGAGGTACTAGGAGAGGAAAATAAAGTTGGGTAGGGAAACACATTTTCGTCAAACTTAACATCTTTTGAGATAAAAATGCGTCCCTTTGAGTTCAGGCATTTGAATCCCTTGTGTTGGGGAGAGATTCCCAAGAATACACATTGAGTGCTTCTAAATTCCAATTTGTGATGATTGTAGGGTCTAAGATTAGGATAACATGCACAACCAAAGGTCTTCAGGGCCTTATAATTGGGCAGGGCATTATGGAGAGCATGAAAGAAGAATAAAAGGATCTAAGAAACCTTGTAGGGAGCCTGTTAATAAGGGACACAATAGTGGTGAAACTGTGATTCCAGAGAGTGATAGGCATAAAAGCCTGTGCAAGTAGGGATAATCCCATTTCTACAATGTGTCTGTGCTTTCGTTCAACTGTACCATTCTGATGAGAAGTATAGGGACAGGTAAGCCTATGAGTGATGCCAAGTTTGGCCAAATAGTTAGTAAAAGGCATGAACTCCCCCCCCAAGTCAGATTGAATGGACTTAATGTGTGCATTAAATTGAGTTTTAACATGGCCATGAAATAACATAAAGGCATGAAGGGCATCAGACTTGTTTTTCAAGAAGTAAATCCATGTATATCTAGTGAAAGTATCAACAAAAGCAACATAGTATCTAAAGCCTCCACTAGAGGGCATAGGAGAGGGTCCCCACAAATCTGTGTGAACTACCTCAAAAGGTTTATGATACACTGTGTTAGTCATTGGTGCAGCTTGTTTATTTGACTTGCCTAAACAACAAGAACTACAAAAATTCACAGAATCTTTGTGCGGTATGGAAATATTACAAGTGTGTAAAACAGACTTAATAACTTCAGAGTGAGCGTGCCCAAGTCTGCGGTGCCACAAAGATAATGTAGAATTTGTACCAGTTTGCACAGCATTATTAACAACTGGAAGAGGAGCAGGCAGACTATCCATAGTGGAGAGAGAGGACCTTTTTGCTAGCAAGGAAGGGAATTTTTACAAGCCATGATTATCACGCGTCCTTTTGCACAGAGTGGCTTTAGATGTCTGAGATTTAATATAGCAGTAATTAGGATAAAATTCAAAGTAAGCATCATTATCCTTGGAAAATTGAGATACAGATAGAAGGTTTCTAGTGATTCGAGGCACGTGAATAATATCCTTGAACACTAGTGTGGTGTGTGGTGTGAGTGTGGATTGACTATGTAAGGATCCAATGGCATTAATATCTAGGAATTGACCATTACCTACACATACTTTACTTGACCCTGAGTACTCTTTACTACTATGTAAAAGCTCAGAATAAGGAGTGAGATAATGCGAAGCACCTGAGTCCGCAAACCAGGCATGAGAGTCAAGCTCAGAGGGCACATGTAGTTCTTGAGTGGTGCCATAGGAGTGTTGAGTACCCATCAGTGCTGTAGCATCTTTGGAGGCTTCACTCTGAGAAGAAGGCATAGCTTGATCAGTACTGCTTGGAGTTGTTTGTTGAGAAGCTGAGTTGGGTGTGAAGGATTCATCAAACCTGTGGCAACAATCAAACACAGCATAACCATACTTACCACAGAGCTGACAAGTAGGCCTATTACCCGAGCCATATGAAGATATCCCTCGACCTCTGCTTCTACCACGAACACCATAGCTACAACCTCTATTGTTCGAGTTACCTCGATTAGGAGCAGTAAATTGCTTGGTATTAGAATTGGACGTTGCAAGATTAGCAGACACATTGGAAAGAGCTAGTTCTTGTCTGAACTTTTCCAATTGAGCTTCTTGCACATACATAAGAGCTTCAACATCATAAAGAGTCAAAGAATCGGATTTACCATACATTTGCATTTAGAATGGAATATATTCCTCAGGAAGTCCATCCAAGATAGCATCAATTTGCGTTTCTTCAGTGATAACATCACCTACAGTAAGCAAAGAGTCAGCAATCGACTTAATCTTAAGAACATATTCATACACTATGTGATTCGCTTTCTTTGTAGTCTTGAGCTCAGATCGGAGTTGCCGAACTTTAGCCTTCGTCATAGCGTTGAAGTGTTTGTGAATCCATTCTCAGACTTCAAACGAGTGTTTGCAGGAGAGAACCCTAGGAAGCACAGATTCAGAAATGGTTGACAAAAGCCAGATGAAGAGTGCTTGATCTTGAACCAACCAAGCTTCATATGCATCAGAAGTGACGAGATTTTGACGATCGAGTTCAGAGGAAAATTTTGGTGGAATTTGAGGACTCACCACAAATCGATGTAACCGATTGGTGAGGATCACTCCTTCAACCTGCTGGTTCCACAGAAGAAAGTTGTTGTCGTTGAGTTTGATGGAAAGATTCGGACCAAACGTGTTGATTCCCGATGCGGTGGAACGAGTTAAGAGAGAACCCAGAGTTTCAGACACGCGAGGAGATGATGGAGGTGAATCCATGGCAGCAAGCACAACGTTAAAGACAATACCGAGGGAAGAACACGGAGCTTCTCTGAAGCTCGAGAGTAACAGAAGACGCTTGTTGAAAGCGCTGATAGAGAAGTGCTTCTGTGAAGCTTTGGATGAATCTTGATGAAGAACGTCTCAGACGTTATCTTGTTACAGAGAAGAAGCTTCTTTGAAGCGTTCTTGATTGGCAGCGGAAAGGATCAAAAGGCGATTGATACCATATTAGAGTTTGACCTAACTCATCCTTACAAAACTGGTTGGTAAGGTGAGGAGTGTCCCTCTATATATACTCTTTCAATACTCTATCTCCAACCAATGTGGGACTTTAGGATCTTCCTAATACACCCCCTCACGCCCAACACTCTTTTGGGCTTGGTGCGTGAATATTAATGGTGGGCGGTCCAAGGTCTGATCGATAGGCTCTGATACCATAATGGAAATGTAGATAATACTCTGTACTCTTATTCAATCATTTCTTATCTTTTACACTTGTCACTTGGCTTATTTATAGTATATACTAATACAAGATACTACTACTAATACATGAATCATATACTCTACTATTATACATATTAACTCCATTAGAATCAAACTCCATCGTGCCATCCTATCAACCGCGAAGTCGCCACCGGATTTGCCCCTGTGCCACTGCAAACCGTCCACCATTTCCAGTCTCTATTTTTATCCCTTTGCATTCTATTTTGGTTTCTTGCATTTCCATTTGATTTGATTTTGTTGAGAAGAGAGAAAAATGTTGTTGGTTGTTGTTATAATTTTGAGATAGGAAGCGCTTTTGATAAGAAAATGAGAGAAAGAAGAAAGTGAAATTGTGAGCAAGAAACAAGAGGTGAGAGACAAGTGAACGAGGGGAGAGAGATATGCAAATTTGGTTTTTTTTTGTGTTTCAATATTTATTTGCTTATTTTATTTTTTATTTTGATAAAAGGAGCCATGTGTATTTTCCTCAATGGTTGTATTTAAAATCATGGAAAAAATCTCATGCATGAATCTCCATTGTGTTCTCCATGGTCATAATCATAATAACCGCATGATCTTGATCATGTGACTCGGAGTGCTTGATCTTAATTACATGATCAGAATAAATCAAACTTAGGAAATTATATTTGCATCCGGGTTTGAATTCTTGAAGGTGTAACAAGAGGTTGAATCAATTAAGCAATTTTCATCATTTCATCTTCACCACCAAGTTTCGGGTACTAAATCAATTTAGGGTGTGGTTCCTAGGCTTAAATTAGGTTTAGCACCTCTAGGATCTTTGCATGTGGGATCAAAGGGTTGATTTTTTAATTTTTTTTCTTCTTATCCTTGCTAGTTTTTGTGTTTGATTGAGTTATATGACGTCATCTAGACATTATTGTTGTACTTAGTACCATGTATAAACACTTTGAATTATATGATTATAAATATATATTATTTGGGGTGTTATATTTGGAGGAGAGATTGTTCGCAATTTTGTTTACGATGGTTTAATCATAAATAACTTCATCGTAATTTTTCATTTGATTGGTTACTTGTGTGATCATATTAAAATACTCAACAATCTTTTATCGTTTTTCCATAGGTAACAACTCGAATTGTCTTCCAATATTTCTAAAGTAATTTTCTTGAGTTTGTCATTACAAACATGACTTATCTCAAAAATTTCCTACATCTCCTTTGACGAAATTGTGTGTAGCAAATTATCATTAATGATTATAAATTGATTATTTATATACTATTAAAGATATGTTTGATTTGCTAAAAAATAATGGACTGAATAATACAACTCTAATTATCTTGCGTTGATTTAAAAAATATTAATTCATAGGACAAGACAAAAAACTGGATTAAGTACTGCACAAAAATTAAATACTATGTCGCTCACTTAACCATGAGACAATATTTTGTTCCTAAAAAATACGAAAAATACTCCTTTGTCCATAATACAAGATATTTAAAATGCAAAAAAAAATATTCTATTTATGTCCTATTAAAAATATACTCTCTCTCTCTATTTACAATAAGAAAATACGAAAAATAATTCTTTGTCCATGGTACAAGATATTTAAAATACGAAAAATACTCTTTCTGTATTGTACTATTTTATTCAGCACTTATCATCTTAGGTATTAAATGCACCCTAATTAAGTTTACAATTATTAGTCAAATACAATTTAAATAATTACTTATAGAATAAGTAACTTGACTAAATTAATCATCTTATTATTTATAATTAATTAAAATCTTATAGACTTGAATTATCTTTCCATAAGAAAAATTAATACTAATACTACTAGTACTTTTTAAGGTATATTTGGTTTAGACTTGTTGTAATAGGGTTTAAATATCTCTTACTTTTTACTTTACAAAAATAGAATTATAATAAGAGGGGGCCGTAATTGGAAGAGCGAGAGTATGAATTGATTTGACTAGTCAAGAAATACATGTGATGGATGTGAACTGACCTTTCAAAGCTAATGGATGGACACATGAACTCATTGACCCACAATCACGCTCAGAAGAGTAACTACCTTTTTCTTTTCTCCTCTTAAACCGGTTAATATCCATACGTACCATTATTCGCCTTAGGGTATTTTAAATTGATCCATCCTCCATTAGCTACTACTATCATCACATTACAGTACACATATTATTTATACTATAAAATATTTTAGTAACTTTAAACTGTTCAATACAAGTATATTTATGTTGGGTTGATATGGTTTGGTGGGGGTCTGATTTCATGCATGGCACTGACTTCCACGTCCCATCTATTGATCAGTGATCACAGAAGGAGAAAAGCAATAATGGATCTAAACTTCACTCACATGTCTCTTCTTACCTACCTAGCCACCTATCACGTTCAAGTCTTTCCCATTCCTTTTGCCTTTTACTTACTCTCATATCACCTATATTGTCATTGAGTTGATTCATCTATCTCACTCTTTTTATACTTTTTGGCTTCTTCCATGTCTTCTTTATACTGAGGATACAGTTAACTAGCAGTCACGAGTATGTAGTTATTGTCCAATTCACTTGCCTTTTTTACCATCTTTTTCAATAGAGAACTAGTCTTACTAAAGACAGTGAGAGTAATAAAGACTACAAATAATATACTCCGCCAATCTGCTGATTAGTCGTATTGGTGTGCAAATGGTTGAGAATTTTTAACTCACATAACCTCATTTCACCTCTAAAATTTCTATATACCCCCTTCCTTAGTTATACTCCCTTTTCTGTTTTTTTTTTTATAATATCAGAGTCCATCAATTTTATTGCCGGCCCAATATATATAAACCCTGTGCCAATTCAATTAGCAGCCACTCCCAACCATTTTTTCCATGGCGCGCGCGTGTATATATATATATATATATATATATATATATATATATATATATATATATATATATATATATATATATATATATATATATATATATATATATATATATATATATATATATATATGTGTGTGTGTGTGTGTGTGTGTGTTATACCTCAAGGGAAGTAGAATTGATCGATAATCAGAGGATGCAGATTTTTACGGCGGTGGACTTGAGTTTTATGTGGTGGAAGAGGAACTGAGAGTAAGATGAGTGGATGAAGTTTAAATTCAAAAAATATTTAAGAAATGACGCGTTTCCCTTTAATATAGTAGGGTGATCATAACCGCATGTTGATATATTGGCGTATAATGTAGAGGTCCGTTTGATTGACCATGGATTGAGATCACCTGCATTTCGACTTGGATAACATTCATGTACTACATGTGATGAGGTGGATCATTTAACTATCTGGGCCATAATTATTGGGGCCCTTTGGCTAGCCTAGGAGGACTTAACCTGCCACCCCCCAAATTATACCTTGCACCCCCATATTGAATTAATCTAGAAATATCCTTGTATGAATCGGATAATTTTTCCAAACGAAATTTTTGTTAGAGTAGATGAAATTTTCGGTAGTGTTTTTTAAATTTCCTGTATTTGTAAACTACTGAAAATTTCAAATTTACCATAGAATACCGAAATTTTTTAGTATACTAAAATTTTCGGTAGTTTCCTCATTTGAAAATTTTCTTTTAACGATCAGGATTTTGCCGACATAGTTGGAGGGTTCTGATTGCACCGACAAATTTGTGTGGTCTAGAATCAATCTTCATTAGTATAAATAGGGGCATATGTTATAGAGAAAGACATATCAAAAAATGTCTCTTTCTGAGTTTCTGATTAAGGCGGAAGTCTATTTCAACAGAAATAACCCTCCTGTTGAATTCAAGCTTCTAGATGGCGCTGTATCCAGCAGGCTGAAGTCGGTAACAATACGCCTGACTTGCTCAGGCATCCCCCCCATGGGATGCGACCTTTAGTGTCAGACGCTCCTGTAAGAAACAAAATTAAAAAAATAATCAATAAACTTTCATATAGTCAATCGAGCTCAAATAAACAATTCCGAATAATTTACAATAAAAAATATAACACATATACCTCGTCCTGCTATATACGGAATGAGACATGGTCAGCATATCCTGTGAGCACGGACCTGTCAACAGGTCCTCCTAGAAAGACTCCATCAATGTGAACTATTGGCTCTGTAGACGTATGTGTTGTGGCGTTTATATCAACAGGAGACACCTCATCAATCGTCGTAGGAGCCTCCTCAACAACCACCTCTACAACGGACACCTGTTCTTCCACAAGCGGTACCTCCACAGTTGCCTCCTCCACAACCAGTACAAGTACAACTAACTCCTCCACAGTCGATACAGGTACAGTTGGCTCCTTCACAGATATCTGCTCAGCCACAACCACAAATACAGTTACAACTGACTCTCCACAATCAATTATTGAGAAGAAGAATAATATTTTTCACTAAAGTTGCAAGTATCTAAATAGTGACTATATTACATTATCTTAAAATAAAACTATATTCAAATGGTATAGTAGTATTGGTTTAAAAGGAAAAATAAAACCTATTATTAAATAATCAAGAGAAAACCTATTATGAAATGAAATCTAAAATAATTAGTTGTGTTTTTAATAATATCTTGATTGAGTCCAGATTCAATAAAATTAAGACAGATTACCAACTATCTATAAAAAAGTGTCGTTTCAACGAAATCGCGACCTTTCAACTACAAAATCACGAATTATAAGTTTTTTATTGGTCTTCCCATATATGACAAAAAGAAAAAGGCGAAGATTTCAGCACATAGTTTAGAAGATGAAGCAAAGTGTCCCAAAAAATAAAATTATATAGCAATCAACAGATTGCAAAACAAAACTATACTGCCATGAAACTCATAAAACAAGGATTCCATGACGATATATATGATAGTATAAAAAAGAGTGGTCCTAAGGTTTGATCAATTTGTATATGAATAGTATAGAACAAAGTGGTCCTATGGTTTGATCAATTTGTAATGTCCAGATGTAGGGGACCGAATTTGACACTAAATATATGTTCATTTGGCATCAAATATGGTATCTTAGTTTTTTTTAAGCTTATTTCACTTTTTTTTTTTTTATAATAGCTTATTTCACTTTAACCCAATTCTAATCTAATAAGTTTCATCCCTTAAACTTCTTTAGTTATTTTGGTAGTTACTTCTTCCTCCGTCTCACAATAAATGTCCTCTTTAAAATTTTCACACTTTTTTAAAAAAATAATTAATTATGTTGATTTCAATGATAAAATTAGTCTCATTTACTAAAATAAATTTATTAATAATAGATAGTTGAGTACTTAAATAAATTAAAAGACAATAAATAAGGGTAAGTTAGTGGAAAAAATAATAAATATTACATTGGTATTCTAAATGGACAAATAAATTTGAGACAAATAAAAATAGGAAAGATGACATCTATTGTGAGACGGAAGTAGTAACTCTCCTTTTTTATCTAAATTTGTATAGAGATACTCATATAATGAATTTATCTTATACTCATAAAATACAACAATGATACTTTAATTAGTGAGAGCTAGTAAAATTGTAATCGAATATTATTTGAATTGTGTTTTTTTTTTCCCTTTTATGATCATCTTTTAACATAATAGTTCTGACTCATTCTTCACTTGATGCCCATCATAGGCCATTTAAGGTAATTGTATATAATTAACACCATGTTTTAATAGTAATTGGCAATCATATTTGATTGCCCGATCCTATACCACAATGCCCTCAATAGGTTATAACTATTTGACTCACATGTTGCCTTAACTCGTCCCTACTTTGTAGGTCAAATTGCTATTCGAGGTAGACTATATCCTACACTCGATGATCCAACCCAATAGATCGGGCATGAACACAACCCCTCAAGCATTATTCACATTGGGGCGAATGCTTCTCTGAGACATACTGAGATACCAGACATTACACAACCCCTCAAGCATGAGTCTTGCAGGGGTGAAATGTTTTTCTTGAGACCTACAAAGAGACTGGACATGTACATAATTCTTCAAGCATGAGCGGTGCAAAGACAAAATATTTGTCTAAGAATATTTAACAATTGTCCAACATACCTCAACAGACAATCTTTCTTGCAAGAGTTTACTCTTATTTTTTTTAGAGTGGTGACCTTTGATCTTGACTTGCTAATGTTGGTTTCCTGAATTTTTCCACTTATACTTGTTGTGATGATTTCCAAATTCCTTGGAAATAGGGGTAACTCATAACATATCCCTACTTCCTGTAGTCTTAGGAGGATATCAATAAATGCATTCATTCTTTTGTTTACCATTCACCCCTATAAATAGGCTTCACGATTTTCCATTTCCCTTATCCTTCGCTTCATCTCATATTTTTGCAGAAAGTACCTATTGTGTTTTTCTCCCTTCTTTGTCTTTTATCTCCAACAACCACATATAATAACAACATCATATAACCTTCTATTTCCTTTGTGTATTTCATATCTTCTTTCATGGTGTTTATTTGAGAGTGTGACTCATTGAGGAGGGTCATAAAGCCTCGAAACGATGTTGAGATGTGCGAGTTATAGGCTTAGTGCTTGAAAAGCTCAAAACAGGGTACCGAGAAAACAGATTTGAAATCGTATAGATTGAGCTTTTTGGTATTCGCAAGAGTTCGTCTAGTGGTAGTTCAGGGAGTGGGTCACCTAGTAATAATGATACGATTTAGTGTCTTTTTTCTCAGGCCCGATAACTCCTTCGTGGTTCTCTCAACCTCTACTTCGGCCTCCTTTTCTAAATAGGCTATGAACATTGATTCGATTTGGAGTTGATTGGTTAAAAGATTTTTGGTTAGATTTGGTATTGTTCAATATTGAGAATGAATTTGATGTCATATTGGAGCCATGCTTATTAGGTGAGAATTTTTGCATGTGGTGGCCTCGAAGGGTGGAAGACAAGTACTTATACTTTTATATTGGGATTACTGAGAACTTTGGAGTTAGTACTCACTTTACCCTCCCATTGGCTAACTTCTTAAAAATTGTTAACGTCGCCCATTTCTAGTTGCACCCAAATAACTAGGCATTTGTTCGGAGTTTTGAGAATCTCTGTTAGGGCCTCAATATTCTTGCCCTTTTGTATTGTTTTCACTTAATTCTAATTAATTATTTGTTTTTTGTAGAGAGGATGACCTCGTTCCATTAGCGCAAAGAAAAGTGACAACGAAGAAGGCCAAGGCTCGCAGGGGCGAGGTGGAACCTGTTCACCAAATCAATCCCTCGAGCTTCTAAACTCGAGCGTCCAGGAAAAGAACCAAGCTCAGGCGGCTAAGAAAATAAAGGAAGCCACAATGGTGAAATCATTACAACTATTATGTTCAAGTCTCCTCATCCACCTCCTGAAAGTACTAAGTCACCCATAACAAAGAGAAGTAGAACAGATCTTGGCAAAGGGCCAATATATGTGGAATTCGTTTCTTAGATAGACTTAAAGGTGTGGAGCTTCATGGAAGGTAGTGGTCCTTCAAAAGGTAGATCTTCCACTATTTCTGGCAAATAAGAGTTCCATTTATGGGAGAAAATATTTGATGGTATTTCGTTCATATATGACCACCTCAATGCCATCGACGATGTTGAGAAGGAAAAATCCTTAGGCCCCTAAAATATGCTCCTGCTCCTTTGCACCTATATGATGAGGAGTATTTCCTTAGGTCGACCTCTGTTGGAAGACTCTGATGCTTCTTTAAAAAAGGAGGATGGCTTAAAGGCCAAAGTCAAGAGGGTGAAGGAAGGTTATAAGCTCAACCAAACCATGTTAACTTCTTTTAATGAGAGGATAACTACTCTCAAGATATATTTAGTAGGTGCTAAGACCGCTTCTAAAAAGGCCAGACAAGAGAAATACAAACTTTTAGATGAAGATAAGACCCTAGAGAAGAACTTCCAAAATCAAAGTATCATGCTTTTTGAGGTTGAGGCCGAGGTAAGATGTTATAAGGTGGACCTTATTTACATCATGATCAAGATGTTCTTTATGATGACAACATCCAAGATCAAAGGGTGTTCGGTGAAGTCTTTGGTAACAGTTGTCCAATAAAATATAATGATGGCATCTTTACTTGTCAAAAAGTATAGTAATGTGTGGTGTAACACCCTAAAAATCCCGATTCTCATTTACTTAAAATTATGCAAATAATACATATTTAAACAGCGATGGTGTCACTCATCTCTTTCAAACAAACATGCTTTTCAAAAACTCTTTCAAAAATAAGCAACGGACAATCTCAAAACATGATTAACTGAATTGCTCAAAATAAAGTAGTTTAATTCAAGCATGAGGGAATAAGTCCCACAAAACAAAAATTCAAACGATCCCGTCCCAGTGTTACATATCAGAGCGGCACCGCAGATCTAAGCAAAACTCAGAAAATAAATAAAGAAAAAGGCAATATGCGCCATTCCTCAACACAACAATTACTACTATCTACCTGTATCTGCAATATAAGCATAACAAGCCACACAACAATAGAAAAGGCATGAGAATAACTTCACAAATGTTATTGGTGTATTAAACAACAAGGATAGTTTTCAAATAACAAAAACATCACTTACATTCTCACACGATCATATACAACAATTACAACAATCACTATGCAAATGTATAATGCAACGTACTCCTCCTCCGAGAATGCATGTGGTGCAAAATAATTTAATGTTAGAGTTATTTTACTGAAATATCAATGTCTCTGATTCCTCTCTAAAAAATGTTTTCTCTGAACAATGAGACCATCATTGGTTCTCTCTGAACACTTGAACTCGTTTACCTATATTTGATATACATGAATGGATGAATATGACAACAACATTCACACTTAAAATCATCAATAATTATTATTCACAACTCATAATAAACAAATAATACTCATATCTCGTACTCATCAAAGTTCTTCTCTGAACCAAAAATTCGCCAATGTAAGGCTAACACCGTAAGTCCTCTCTGAATTACTTATCTCAAAATTACATCTCAATAATTATATTAATAATCACAATAGAGTAAAAATATATTATTACTCAGTAACACAACTTATTCATCAACTAAGAAAAACACCCAAAACACATCAACAAAGTAATCATTATTTATATTTACTCACAACTTGTCAAAAAGGTGACAATTTTTGTCTTTAATTCAACCGAGTTCTCTAGGTGAACTCTAAACAATTCTATAATAATCTTCATAACTAAATGACTCTAAAGTACTACAATTAACAACTCTTGGATGATTGATAATAACTCAACTTGAACTTTATTGGCTAGCAGTCTGCCTCAAGTAATAATATAACTCAAAACAATTCTAAAGAGTCAAATACCTTCAATTTTAATTCTAAAGCTCATCAGATTTAACTCTAAATAACTCAAAAACAACTCTAACAACTATATAACAATTCAACAATTCTCTTGACAATTCTAACAATTCTATTGACAACTCTAACAACTCTATTGACAATTCTAACAGCTCTATAATATCAGAATGCTACAACTTGATTCAAATCTTCAACTATAAATTTGTCTAACTTAACTCTCTTAATCTAAATCAACTTTAAAACATAACGAGCTTAGCTCAATAACTTATCAAGACAACCCCAAAATCATGTTTTC